>NC_066531.1:662899-670399 GCF_024679095.1 Eriocheir sinensis
CATCTCCCATCTATCCGACCAAGCTGAAATTTTGTACAAATCCTCTTGGAGGCTTTGCCTGTCTTCGTCAGTGCGAACCGAGTTACCAATCTTTGTGTCGTCTGCAAATTTACTAATGCGATTATTGAGTCCAACATCCACATCGTTGATGTAAATAATGAAGAGCACTGGGCCAAGAACCGAGCCCTGAGGGACGCCACTAGTGACAGGCGCCCACTCTGAGTTAAATCCGTCAATCACAACTCTTTGTTGTCTGTTGCTCAACCAATTCGCGATCCATTGGTGTACTTGACCGTCAATATATATTTGCTTTAATTTGTAAAGTAATTTAAGATGTGGGACTTCATCAAACGCTTTCTGGAAATCAAGATAGACTACGTCCAATGATTTGGTTACGTCATAAACTGAGAAGAGGTCATTATAAAAGGTCAATAGGTTTGATAGGCAGGATCTTTTGTTACGGAAGCCATGAGAGAGAGAGAAAATTAAATAACTCAGAAATTCTCTCTCTCTCTCTCTCTCTCTCTCTCTCTCTCTCTCTCTCTCTCTCTCTCTCTCTCACACACACACACACACACACACACACACACACACACACACACACCGCTCCAGTGGCTCCGTGGTCTAAGGATCTGCCTTGTCAAGCTCCGGTCTGGCAGGCTTAGGTTCGAGCCCCGCTCCGGCTGAAAGATTTTTCCGTTGACAAGGAGCGGTTTGCGATCACGAGTCCAGCATGTAATGGTGAATTACACACACACACACACACACACACACACACACACACACACACGGTGCCCCGTAGTGTAGTAGTTACTGGACTTTGCTCACGCCCGAGAAGTCCCAGGTTCAATTCCCTGGAGGAGTGGAAACTGATGGGAAGTCTCCTTTCATCCGTCCCCCTGTCAACCAAGCAGTGAATAGGTGCCGGGTGTCAGTTAAGGGTTGCGTCCCGGCTCCCGTTTGTGTGGGTCTGGTGTGAGGTTCAGCCGTAGCGAAGGATCTTTATCTCTGTAGCTGCAAGTTTTTTTCACGGGGGGCGAGGCCTTACTGGCCGTCGATCGCGAGTTCAGCACATGATCACACCATTGCAAATGACACACACACACACCAAAAAAAAAAAAAAACATACAGACACAGACAAACTCAAATAGACAAAGACAGAAATAGACTGGTACAATAAGTTAACTAATGGAAATAAAATTTAAAAATAAGGGAAATAAAAAAATAAGTTATAGAACTTATAAATCTAAATCATGAAACTCCCTATTTATTTGATGAACTCATTCTGTTCGCTTATTCCCTCGTTTATTTCAGATCACATCATGCGTTGCTTCCTTGCCTCGTTAACTGTGACATACTGCTGTTTGTTTCCTTGGTCACAGGAGGTACGTTCTATAATGCATCATGCACCACGCCGAGAGAGCTGCGGGGAGGGTGGATGGCTTAGCGTCGTGTGTTCACCCACTGACCCAAGCTGGCAGTTCGGTCCTCCGTTCACAGGTCATATTGGTAAACGAGTAATTCAGGTGCGGCCACACTCTCAACCGAACATCACCGACACCATGTTCGAATATGAACCATGCAATGTATGTTACGATATTTACTGGTGTGTTTGAAAATTCATTATTACACAGATGTGATGACTTTTGTTTTTGAGCTACAGTATGAACTTTATTCAAACATGTCAGTAAATAGAAATGCAATATTGCTGTATTCGTGGATCCGAACATATGATTGACAATGCTGACAGCACCGTGTCGGGACTCGTGGCCTCACTTTTACAACCAGGCTGTGTGCCGAGCCGTGCTGCGCCCGTGTGTGTCATTACCGTTCATTGTTCTCTACTGCGTCCTGCCTCACCCCTTTATTGTGTAATGTTTTCACGGTCTCCCTTGAAGTTGGCTGTCTCACGTTATGAATTCCCACACCACCTGTCATTCCGCCAGTGCGTCGGCAATAAGACACAGGAAACATTGGTTTGCCTCCCTTTGTGAAGGAAGCAATTAATTTGAGTTACAATGTGACTGGGCGCACACACTCTTTCATATTTACTTTCTCGTTTTCCCCACACACCCATCATCTCTTCCGGCCTCGTCCTAGACTCCTCCTGTTTTCTCCTTAGTTTGGAAATTGTCATATTTTGTTGTTCTTCATCACGAACCCTCGTGTCCACCCTTGAGTCACTTACTTCACATTAGACCAAAACCTCATTTCGTCAAGCGCTCATTGTGCATCGCCGCGTACCCCGCCTTTCTACACACACACACACACACACACACACACACACACACACACACACACACTCTCTCTCTCTCTCTCTCACACACACACACACACACACACACACACACACACACACTCACACAACAGAGGCGCGGGGAGAGGGTGCGGGGAGAGGAAGAGGAAGAGGGAGAGAAAGAATAAAGCCTGGCCCACTTGAGTGTGTCTGCCCTGCTTGATGCTTAACAACTTCGCTACGTGACAATACACCCGTTTCTGTGTTGGCTGAGCTCCTCAACAGGTGCGGCCGAGGGCGCTGCTCCACCGGCCTGACCCTCAGAGCCTCCAGTCCTCACGCACGAGCTGAGGCGCTGGCCTAAACTATGAAATGTTAATAATGGTGGAAGGTCGAACCGGCGCAGGTGAGGGAACAGCGAGTATGAAGAGCAGCAGGTGAAGAGCATCGACTATGGTTGAGTGGCGTGAGAGGGAGGAAAAGTGTTCCCTTGACTGCGGATTTCCTACCAGAAGACATCACCAAGCTACAGGAACGGAACAAAAAGTGGCTGATACTATTCAATGAAGAAAAATGTAATATCCTGCACCTTGGGAGGGAATATCCAGCACACCAATACCACATGGGAAACACTCCACTATCCACCACAGAGGCAGAGAAAGACCTGGGAATACATGTCACCAGGCTACCAGTGAAAGCCAAATCCGTGCCAATCGCAGCGGACGGGTTAAGAAGAACAGTGAGTGTGACAGGTGACGATGGTTGGAAAAAAAGAGCTTGAAGAAGAACTTGATGAAAAGTCGTAAAATCCGATGGGTGAAGTTTTTTTTTTTTTTTTTCGCCCGTGAAGGTTTAATCATTGTGACACGAAAAGCAACATGCAACTAATGCAGACTTCACTTGTTTCCGGTGAAAGGGAAAGCAAAACACGAGACATGTCCCTCCTTTCGCAGTTCAGTCCCGTTCCTTTGGTTCTTTACCAGCGAACAATAAAATCCTTCCCCTGGAGATACAGGGCGGACTCTGACAACACACCTCGTCCCAGATTCCAAAGTTAACTCTTTCTTAAAACAAATTTGGAACTCAGTACGATGTGGCTGGTCTGCGCCTTCACTGCCATCACCCAACCTCGATCATGTTTCGTGGAATCGACACTATTTTTTTTTTTTTTAACAGCAGAGGAGTTAGTTCAAGGGCATAAAACAAAAGGTAACAAATGTTAAAAAAAAAAAAAAACTCCGCTACGCACTGCTCCTAAAAAGAGTTCGAGGAGTGGTCGAAAAATAGGTCAGTTTCGGGAGGAGAGGTGTCCTGATACCCTCCTCTTGAAAGAGTTCAAGTCGTAGGCAGGAGGAAAAACAGATGAAGGAAGATTGTTCCAGAGTTTACCAGCGTGAGGGATGAAAGAGTGAAGATGCTGGTTAACTCTTGCATAAGGGGTTTGGACAGTAAAGGGATGAGCTTGAGTAGAAAGTCGTGTGTGGCGAGGCCGCGGGAGGGGAGGAGGCATGCAGTTAGCAAGTTCAGAAGAGCAGTCAGCGTGAAAATACCGATAGAAGATAGAAAGAGAGGCAACATGGCGGCGAAATTTAAGAGGTAGAAGACTATTAGTAAGAGGAGGAGAGCTGATGAGACGAAGAGCCTTAGACTCCACTCTGTCAAGGAGAGCTGTGTGAGTGGAGCCCCCCACATGTGAGATGCATACTCCACACTACAGGCGAGCTAACAATTTCAGACCATTTATATTTTACTTTAGCTACAGAACTAAAGAGAAAAGTCATCTTTCACCCAGTTATAACAAGAGCAATGGTTCGTTAACACCCGAAAGTGAGCACGTGTCATTTACAATTTATTTAGCGAACAACTGAAACGTAATTTTGTCTCATCATCCTGAAAATGCATCAGTCGCACTTGGTCCGCAGCCAACACACACACACACACACACACACACACGCTCACAGATTCGCTACACAGCATTTTATGGCTGATCAAAAACAGACCAATTACGCTGATATGTCCCTTTCATTTGCTTCTCCTGCCATTATTACGTGAGACTCGCGTTTATTTGAAAGGAATTAATATTAGTGAGTACCGTCACAAAACCGAGCTTTCTGTATTCATTTCCAAATGGATGATTCAAAACAGTGAACTTAAATTTTTCTTCAGTGTTGCCGTTCTTCTCATGGTAGGTGGATGACTGACCCCTCTGACCTCTCTGTCTATCTGTATTTCTAACGCTCTCCTCGGTGTCTATACAATTAATGTCACAGTAATATATCAATAAAAAGCTGCATCATGTTCCCTTACTGTTACTTTATTCCGAGCATGCACTGACGCGAACTGTGTGGAATATTTCAGATTTTGATTAAAGATTTTTCACGTGAAACATCCTCCTCAACATTTCATACATGCGGATGCGGGAAAGCTCGGGACGTGGGAGCGGGGAGGCAAGAACGAGGGCGGTGAAAAGAGAGAGGGTGGCGGGGAATACACGAGTGGGTGAATGGGAAACAATAGACGGTAGGCGTGAAGTGATGAGAGGAAGAGACCGACATAAAGGTGGAGGAAGAAGATGAAGAGGAAGAAGAAGAAGAAGAGGAGGGAGAATAGGAAAAATAGGAAGAAGAATAGGAAGAAGAATAGGATCAAGACGAAGAAGAAGAAAAAGAAGCAGAAACAGAAGCAGAAACTGAAGAAGAAAAAGAAGAAGAAGACGAAGAAGAAGAAGAAGAAGAAGAAGAAAAAGAGGAGGGAGAATAGGAAAAATAGGAAGAAGAATAGGAAGAAGAATAGGATGAAGAAAAAGAAACAGAATAAGAAAAAGAAGAAGAAGAAGAAAAAGAAGAAGAAGAAGAAGGAAGAGGAGGAGGAAAAAGAGGAAGACAGGAAAATAGGATGAAGAAAATAAGTAACAGATCAGAGAGAAAGAGAAGAGAGAGAGAAGAAGAGAAGAAGAAGAGAGAGAGAGAGAGAGAGAGAGAGAGAGAGAGAGAGAGAGATCTGGTAAAGACTGCTGACGAGGTGCATTAGTTTCATAAAGCACAGATGTATAAGGTAAAAGAAGAATGTACGCAGAGGGCGGCATTAAAACAATATTAGGATGGTTATGTTATGAGCTAGGAGAGGACGGAACAGCAACGTGAAGATATTAAAGGTATACAGCGAGGAGAAACTGAATGAAAGGAAGAATATTATGGAGTTTCTAAAGGAGAGGAAAAATTTTAGTAAGTTTGTCAGATCAGAAAGAGAAATCTGAAGGAGGAAGAATCTAATAAGAAATGGGTGAGTGAAGAAAAATGAGGTCGGGATCAGAATATTGATGTAAAAGTAGGGTAGGTTTTTTTTTTTTTGCCGCTAAAGAAAACAAACGATAGGAGTAAAAAGGAAAGATGATGGCTGTTAGGCCTGACAACGATGGCGGTAAGAGGATTAATTAGCACGAAGGACGCTGGGGCTCCTTATAGCTTATTTTGCTTTCATCATTTATATTTTTTACGTGGAAATTTAATCCTCTTTATCATTCTAATCCACAAGTGCGATAAAAAATTACTGACTAATGGCGATTTAAAATAACTAACTTGCCCCTGAGTTGCCTCCTTTAATTAACGCAAGAAAATAAGTACAGTCGTCAAACAATGAATCGAACACTCATGGGGTGAATGACTATATAGTATTTGAGCGAAATATACAGACATGGTTTTGTTTGAGTTTATCCACTTGTGCCCAGCTAACCAACACAACACCATGTCCACAGATTTCGCTCAAATACTAATCAATCGGCTCCTGAGTGTTCGATACTTCTTTTGCCGACTGTGCTCCCGCCAGGGCAAACTTGCCTTTCCATCAACGTTGCCAGATTGTCGTACTCAGCCTCCCATGTTTGCCGATTTCCGACCCCAAAACTGACTCCACGACCCCAATAACTGCCTTCATATATAGTTAGCGTTAAAATGATTTATTATTGCTGTTTTTTTGGCAATTGCTATGGCTCAGAAACCAGTAAATATGAGGCTCCGAGTACGATAATCTGGCAACGGTGCTTTCCATGCCAGTTTCCATGCCGCCAGTCTGCTTCAGCTCAGGTCATGATAATATTGTGTGTTTGGAAATTTTCACCGCCTGGATATATTTATTTGTGAGTATCGTGTGCCGTCAGAAACAGACAAATGTGTTGATTTCGAAATTGTGATTGAAAAGTCAGCAAGAGCAAAATTAAATTATATTGAGTTGAGGCAAACAAAATTAAATGTTCCTACAATATTTTGTTTTGCCGTCATTATTTATTACACAATCGGTTTTGTGCACTAAATTATGTTTATGATAAGATATGTGTCATGAAGACGATGGTGCACTCAGTCGTTCTACACATTACGCAGCAGTATCATAAATTTACAAAGTGCAGAAACAAACAAAAATATAAACGTATTTTTGCCTGTGACTTTGACCTTTGACCCTTGACAGTGATTTTAATTTACAATCACTGTAGGTCATTATACACGTACATACCGAGTTTCATCAATCCAGGTCGAATGGTTCTCGAGGTAGTGATAATAACATACAAAAACAATGAATATACAACGAAAACACACACGGGTAAAGTTGAAAGCAATTCTCCTTTCCGGTGTCGTGGGCGTTAAAACTGAATGAATCAATCTTAATAAACCCCCATATGCTGAGCTCAGATGGGAAACTAACACATGCTGACTGATTCTGGGCCATGAGGTTGTTGACCAATCCTTCCCCACTTATAAATTACTTGCAATACTTATAGGCTACTTTTGTGACCCTGTGTAGGCCTACATTCCATAATACTCAACCTAACCTCAATCCTCACTTTCTCTATACCAACTGGATTTAGACATGAGTATTAGGACGACCCATGGGAATAAAAACCTGCTAGTGATCTGACAGCGGACCAGTAGTGTAGTGCAGCAGACTTGCCTGATTTTAGTAAGTTTGTCAGATCAGAAAGAGAAATCTGAAGGAGGAAGAATCTAATAAGAAATGGGTGAGTGAAGAAAAATGAGGTCTGGAACAGAATATTGATGTAAAAGTAGGGTAGGGTTTTTTTTTTTTTGCCGCTAAAGTAAAGAGAAAATTCTGGCGTTTCACAGGTGGCAAGGCGGTGGGCATCTTCTCCTGTGATTCTGTTGTGTCTCCCCGAATGGGTAACAGGTAGAGTGATGGCCCATGCTCTCCGAAAAGTTCATAGAAAATGGGAAAATCTCAACACAGAAATTAATCTAAATAGGAATGGGGAGCCG
>NC_066531.1:675399-699460 GCF_024679095.1 Eriocheir sinensis
GCTTCATTCTCTTACGGGAAACTCATCATTTCCAAGCAATACTTCATTATTGTTCTCGTTCTCATTACACTGTTTTTTGTTTTATATATATAATGCCCCCTTTCAACGAGTGTGATTATAAGTTACATAAAACATGCTTTTTTTATAACGTTGAGTCTAAAGGCTTTTCAGAGATTATTATATGATGAAGAATAATATTAAAAATCTTTTTGTAACATTGCTTTTCTTTGATGTTTGTCATGTTTACTTGTCTCTGTGAACATTATAATTTTAACTCAGTTTGACCATTCCTAAAGATAAGTGATTCAGAACGTAATTATATATATATATATATATATATATATATATATATATATATATATATATATATATATATATATATATATATATATATATATATATATATATATATATATATATATATATATATATATATATATATATATATATATATATATATATATATATATATATATATATATATATATATATATATATATATATATATATATATATATATATATATATATATATATATATATATATATATATATATATATATATATATATATATATATATATATATATATAAGAACGTAATGAGTCTGTAGGAGGCCGGTTGGCCTATACAAGGCAGCTCCTGTACACTCAACCCCACCTTACCTCACCATCCATGGCTTTATCTAACCTCTTCTTAATGTATCTACAGTATTGGCACCCACAACATGGCTCCCAAGCCTGTTCCATTCGTCCACCACTCTATTGGTGAACCAATTCTTGCCTATGTCTTTGTTGAATCTGCATTTGTCTAACTTAAAACCATTGCTACGCGTCCTACCTGGCTCTTTTACTATCAAAATCTAATTGGCATCCCCTTTATTAAAGCCCTTCATCCATTTATAGACTTCAATCGTCTCCTCGCATATATTCAAAGTGTCTTGAAGCTCTCCTCTTGAAAGTGTTCAAGTCAAAGGTAAGAGGATATACAGACAAAAGAACGCAATTTGGTTAACACAGAGATGGCTTGAGTAGAAGGGCCCGCAAAAGAAGTGGAGGCATGAAGTTAGTAAGTTGAGAAGAGCAGTTGGCATGCAGCTATCGATAAGATAACTGATGGAAAGAGGTAACACTGCGGCGTAGGTTAAGATGAAGAGGAAAGTTGATGGAACGAAAAGTCTTTGGCTACCCTTTTAAAAAGGGTTGTGTGTGGAACCCCCCCCACCTCCCACACACACATATAAGATCCATCCTCCATGTGCTGATGGACAAGGCTCTTGTATATGGAGATGCATCTGCGAGGGAAAAGGGGAAAACTGGTGGAGCCGATACAAAAGGCCTAACCTCGAGGAAGCTGCTTCAGTAGATGAGATATGAAGTTTCAAGACGAAATTTTGAGTTAGGACAGACCGAGTATGCTTAGTGTATAAGAAATGGTCAGCTGTAATATCGAAGCCTAGGGGAGAGGTGTCTGGATGATTGTATCGAGTTGTCAGGTGGGAAAAAATTACTTTTTAGAGCCCTTGAAGGACACCACGTTCTTTGTGCAATATTTAGAAATGATAGGAAGGTCCGACGTTAAAAGTTATTTAGCGTATAGCCTTAAATTGTGTGATTCATCGCCTTGAATAAAGAGCAGGTAAGTCTATGGATACGACACCAGATTACTGAGCGAATATTTTTTTATCAATGCTCGCTCGTACTCACGCTGCCATAAGGGTAGCGTAGGCAGAACCCAGAACGATGTTAACGAAGTTCATGGGTGATGCTCTCTCTCTCTCTCTCTCTCTGTGTGTGTGTGTGTGTGTGTGTGTGTGTGTGTGTGTGTGTGTGTCAGCTGGAAGTCATTCCATGTGACTGAACAAGTAAAAATATTCCTTGAAACTATATTTCCTTTGGTATGATGTAGCCAGGTAGATTTACTAAATATATGATAGACTCGAGAAAAATCATGCCGATACATAGGTTGGCATTACAAAACACTTTCACTTCTAACATCAACTATTTCTAGAGGTCAAAGAGGGAGTCAAATGCGTTCTAATGAGTGTTTCTTTAGGTTCACTGTACAGAGGAAGAGTCAGACTACCACCAGGGTCATAAAACTACCCCTGGAAATGCCCACAACTCCTACGACAGCCCTGCCAAATATGTGAACTTGGGCGACGAAATGTTTTAAAATACGACCCATAGCAGTTATTTCAGACACACGATGCAGGACGAGCTTCCGAAGCGTACCTCCAGTGTTAGATTTTTCAAGAAGGCAGCGATGCAGTTGTGACTCGTTGGACTGACTAAACACTAACTTTGTACATTACAGTGCCACTACCCATCCAGGCGCTGGCCGAATGGTCACCACAATACAAGTCCCAAATTCAAGTCCTAAAGCAATATACAGAGTCATACAATATTGCTGTGAGACATAGATACTAAGCAGTGATTTCCAAAGGGGAATAGACACCTTTGGTAATATGGGTATATATATATGGATGTATATATGGGTAGGTGGTGGCTGAGTGGTAGCGTGCTGGGCCCACATTCACCGCGTGATGGACGACGCGGGTTCGAATCCCCACGCTACCACCTGGGATTTTTCAGTCACCGCCGAGTGGCTTAAAACTACCCATGTGCTGTCCTGAAGTCCACCCATAAACCCGGACTCTAGAGGAAACCGTCCAAGTGAATCAAGAACGAGTTCCGGGGGGCAGCATGAGCCAAGAGAAGATGGCGCCACTATAAACACTTGCATGCGCCATGACGGGCTGGGGCCGACTACCATCCAGACCCCTCAAGAGAGTCTACTGGCGCTATAGGCGTACACGTAAAAAAAAATTAAAAAATGTTTATGCAGGATAATGGAGTTTAACTGTAACGTTTTTGTTTTGTTTCATCCGACCCGCGATTACTCCATGCAAAGGTATTGAGGGCCATTACCTGTATGGTCTGTGAATGCCAACAGCGATTATACGGACATGTGACACACTACCCAAAGTTCAACCCTGCTTACTAGGTTATTCCGTGAGAGGCAATCTTAAGTGGGGGTCACAAGTGGCCGCATGCACACATTGCTCGTGGTTTGACCAAGCAACGAGGTACTTTTGATGTGACTGTGTGTGTGTGTGTGTGTGTGTGTGTGTGTGTGTGTGTGTGTGTGGAGCTGGGATTGTACGGCTTTCAAAATGTGCTCGATATTTTTTTCGATTAATTGCGAATCATATTTTATTCTCGTGAAGGGATATATGGTTGATGAAAACCAGCGCACACACACACACACACACACACACACACACACACACACACACACACATGCACCCACACATAGCCACCACAGCCAATAAATCAGTTTGGGGTGAGGCGGGAACACAGGGATGATGGAAACTTGCCGGCCAGCGGATGACCACTTCAAAGCAACACGCAGCGAACAAAAACAATTATTAAATGAAAAAAGAACACGACTAATGGTGATTGGAACTGCAGCGGATCCAGGCTCTGAAGGTTTAGTCTTGGATCACGTTAGTATGTATTGATGGTTGTTATTATTAAATTAACTAACAATAGCTCAGCGGCGGTAATTACACGCCTCGCTGCTGCCGTCGCCTCATCAGTCACTCCACACCGACCGCCACGACTCACTTATGGTAACAATGGTTCGTCTACTCCCCTCAGATGTTGATGTAGTACTTATTATTATTACAATTATTATTATTATTATTATTATTATTATTATTATTATTATTATTATTATTATTATTATTATTATTATTATCATCAATATTACTATTATTATTGCTATTGACTTGTATTCTTATTGTTCTTTTTTTTTCAGTATCATAATGATGAGTACCAGTCAGTAATTGTAAAAGCATATGTAGTAGTAGTAGCAGAAGTAGCAGTAGTAGTAGTAGTAGCAGTAGTAGCAGTAGTAGTAATAGTAGTAGTAGTAGTAGTAGTAGTAGAACATAAGAACATAAGGAGTCTGCAAGAGGCCGGTCGGTCTATACAAGGCAGCTCCTGTACAATGCAGCTCCTGTGTAGTAGTAGTAGTAGTAGTAGTAGTGGTAGTGGTAGTTGTAGTAGTAGGAGGATGAGGAGGAGGAAAAATGTAAAAATGTAACGAAGATGATGAAGAGTAAAGTAAACAAATAATTAGCAGAACGAGGAAGTGGACGACGACGAGGAGGACGAGAGCAACCTCCCATCACTCAGGCTGCCGTACCCAGACGAGCCTTGCCTGTCCCATGTACCGTCACCCTCAACGAGAGCAGGTGATGTACGCCGTGCTGCGGGTGTTCATTTGTACCCTTCCCTCTTCCATTCGTCCCTCTGGTATTACTCTCCTTTTCTTGCTTTGGTTCCGTTCCACACACACACACACACACACACACACACACACACAGAGCCGATTTCACAGTCCAACACAGTGTCTTCGTAACAGCCCGAACCAAGCTACAGAATCCCATACAATCCAAAATGGGGAGGTCTTCGATACCACACTAAATACACAAGACTTTTCCTGTATAGTTTCATCAAATTTGTGAACTTAAATATAAACACCAGACACTATACAAGGAAATTTCCAAGGCTCTGGTATTGGTTTGGGAGCTTACGAACCCATCATGGGGAACTGTGAGACTGGCCCCTTGTCTTTAGCCGGCATATGACCACAGATGTTGCGCCGACTAAACGAAACTTTCCAACTTTTTGTTCCATGTCTTAAGTTTATTGCTGTTACGTTACTCTCCCTTTCTTCCTTTTTGCCTCCCACTTTTATATGTGTTCATCTTGTCTGTCCTTTTCTTCAACTTACTCCTCTTCTTTCCCTTACTCTTCCTTGCGCGTCTCTCCCTTTCTCCAACCCCCTTTCTTCCTTTTTGCCTCCCACGTTTATATGTGTTCATCTTGTCTGTACTTTTCTTTAACTTACTCCTCTTCTTTCCCTTTCTCTTCCTCGCCTCTCACCATGTCTCCCTTCCTCTTTACTCCCATTCTCTTCGTATTTAGACGGCAGCAAAATCAGATCCAAAAAAAAAACAAATAAAAATCACGTTATGAAGAAAGCGAGGAATGAGAGAGAGAAACAAAGATTAAAGACAGAAGTGGTTATAAAGAAGAATAACGAAAGAAAGAGAAGAGAAAAATACGACGAGTGAAGATGGAAAAGCTTATAAAGAAGAGAGATTAAGAAGAAAAAAAATGCCATGAAGAAACACAATTACAGATAGAAAAAAGAAAATCACAAAGAAAACGGATTTGAAGATGGAAAGGAAAGCAAAACATCACGGGCCAATGTTGATGAATTTTGTATCTTGCTTTTAAGTCTCTTTTTTCTTGTCTGTCCTATTTTTTAGCTTATTATTACTATTATTATTATTATTATTATTATTATTATTATTATTATTATTATTATTATTATTATTATTATTATTATTATTATTGCTCTTCCTCGTATCTCTCCCTTTCACCCTCCTTTTTTTTTTCTCTCTGTTCGTATTTTGTATCTTGCTTTTAGTTGTCTGATTCTCGTTCTTGAATTCAGCTTATGTCCGTTTTTTTTCCTATTCCTCGTTTCGTCACCTCTCTCTGTCTCTCCTATCCCTTCCTTCCTTCTTTCCACCTTCTCTTCCTTTTTCCTTTCCTTCTTTTCCTGTCATTCCCTTTCATTCTTCCTTCTTTCCCCTTTCCTTCATCTCTCTCTATCGCTTACTTTTTTTTTTCGTACGTTACTCTTCCTTTCTTCCTCCCTCTTTACTTTCCTTACTTTTGTGCCTCCTTATTTTATACATGTCTTTTTCTCGTCCATTTCTGCTTATATTCGTTTTTCCTTTTTATCGCTAACTTTTTTTTTTCCTGCGTTGCTCTTCCTCGGCGTCATCTTCGTATCCTCTCCACTTTCTTCTTTGCCTTTCATCATGGGCTTATTCTCCTCCTTTTTTCTCTTTTCTTACGTTAGTTTTCGTCTTCTCTCGGTTATTTTCTTTATCACAACTTTCGGCTCCTTCCCTTCTCCCTCCCTATTGACTCCCCCTCTGTCTTTTTGTGGCACCCAATTATACATGTCCGTTTCTCGTCCTTGATTTCTGCTTATATTCGTTTTTCCTTTCTATCGCTAACTTTTTTTTTCCCGGGTTACTCTCCCTCGGCTCCTTCCCTTTCTCCCTTCCTACTGACTCCCCCTCTCTGTCTTTTTGTGGCACCTAATTATACATGTCCGTTTCTCGTCCTTGATTTCTGCTTATATTCCTTTTTCCTTTCTATCGCTAACTTTTATTTTCCTGGGTTACTCTCCCTCGGCTCCTTCCCTTTCTCCCTCCCTATTGAATCCCCTCTCTGTCTTTTGTGGCCAATTATACATGTCCGTTTCTCGTCCTTGATTTCTGCTTATATTCCTTTTTCCTTTCTATCGCTAACTTTTATTTTCCTGGGTTACTCTCCCTCGGCTCCTTCCCTTTCTCCCTCCCTATTGAATCCCCCTCTCTGTCTTTTTGTGGCACCCAATTATACATGTCCGTTTCTCGTCCTTAATTTCTGCTTATATTCGTTTTTCCTTTCTATCGCTAACTTTTCTTTTTCTGGGTTACTCTTCCTCGGCTCCTTCCCTTTCTCCCTTCCTACTGACTCCCCCTCTCTGTCTTTTTGTGGCACCTAATTATACATGTCCGTTTCTCGTCCTTAATTTCTGCTTATATTCGTTTTTCCTTTCTGTCGCTAACTTTTATTTTCCTGGGTTACTCTTCCTCGGCTCCTTCCCTTTCTCCCTTCCTACTGACTCCCCCTCTCTGTCTTTTTGTGGCACCTAATTATACATGTCCGTTTCTCGTCCTTCGTTTCTGCCTATGTTCGTTTTTTCCAGTCTTACTTATATCTTCTTAATTCTCTTCGCAGTGTAGAGACTCAACAATGATTTACTGCTCCATGATGTTATGCAGTGACTAACTTGATGATATATTGCTCATTGATGTTATGTAGTGACTAACTTGATGATTTATTGTTCTTTGACGTAAACGTAGTGATTTTTGTACTCCTGATTCTGTGATTCTGACGGTGTGTTCGTTATAGCAGGTTTTGACCGAAAATGTACGAATCGAGTTTCCTTCGTGCTGTATACCTCTGCGTCCTTTGCTCTCCTCCCCCGCTTCCTTTCGTACCTCTGCTTTACACGGCCGTATTTCTCTCCCTCTTGGCTCCTGCTCTGGGTGCCGTTCCTGCCTCTCGCTTCTGCTTTTCCGTTTTACTCCTCTTCTCCTCTACGTTTCCCTTCATACCTTCCCCCTTTTCCGTCTTTCTTTTTTTTTCTTTTTTTTTTTTTACGTCGTGGCCTATTTCTCTTTCATTAATGCTTTTTCTTTCCGTTCTTCTTTGTAATCTTTCAAGTTTCACATTCCCCGCTGACCTTTTCTGTTCTCATTTCTGCTTCTGTACTGCCTCGCTCCCTTCCTTTTCGTTCCTTTTCTAATTCACGTTTCTATCTTTCATTAATACTTTCTCTTTCCGTTCTTCTTCTCCTCTATGTAAACTGTCAAGTCTCACGTTCTCCGCCCTTCGCTGACCTTTTCTTTTCTCGTTTCTGCTTCTGTACTGCCTCGCTCCCTTCCTTTTCGTTCCTTTTCTAATTCACGTTTCTATCTTGCATTTATCCTTTATGTTTCCGTTCTTCTCCTCCTCTATGTAATCTGTCAAGTCTCACGTTCTCCGCCCTTCGCTGACCTTTCTTTTTCTCATTTCTGCTTCTGTACTGCTTCGCTCCCTTCCTTTTCGTTCCTTTTCTAATTCATGTTTCTATCTCTCATTAATGCTTTTTCTCTCCGTTCTTCTTCTCCTCTATGTAATCTTTCAAGTCTCACGTTCTCCGCCCTTCGCTGACCTTTTCTTTTCTCATTTCTGGTTCTGTACTGCCTCGCTCCCTTCCTTTTCGTTCCTTTTCTAATTCACGTTTCTATCTTTCATTAATACTTTCTCTTTCCGTTCTTCTTCTCCTCTATGTAAACTGTCAAGTCTCACGTTCTCCGCCCTTCGCTGACCTTTTCTTTTCTTATTTCTGCTTCTGTACTGCCTCGCTCCATTCCTTTTCGTTCCTTTCCTAATTCACGTTTCTATCTCTCATTAATGCTTTTTCTCTCCGTTCTTCTTCTCCTCTATTTACCCCTTCATGCCTCACATTCCCCGTCCTTCGCTTGTATTTTCATTTCTGCTTCCATACCGCCTTGCTTCCTTCCTATTTGCTCCTGCTCCAGTTCACGTCTCTGTGGATCTTATTCTCAGGCGCTTTCGGGTCTCACAACAATTTCCAAAAGACCACAAAGGAGATCAGAAGAGTTTTCGTGTTTTTCACATTCATGGTGTAGAAGCCTTGTCAAACTATCAATAGGCTCTAACACTATCCATGAAAATACTAACACAGCCTCTACGACAGCCTTATCAAAAGTGGGTGTGTACTAAGTCTATATATACCAAGTCAAGTCACTCTGCTTCAAAACTGCGACCGGTACGCGCAGGAGGCGGTTTTGGGGCGGAGCAGCGGGATGACGTCACTTGGAGCTAAAAAAAAATACCCGCCAGTTCAGGGGTGACTAAAGTTGGGGCCGTGTGTGTACTCTGGATGTGCATTCTCGCCTTCTTTCATAGCGCGTTCAGGCAAGCCACTGACGAAAAATATGTCTTTTCATTATGCTATTGCGTGACTAATTTCAATGCCTACAAACGGTGGTGTGGGGTGTGAGGAAGGGCATGATGAAGTGATTGATTTAAATTAGTCCGCCTTTCCTCGTTTTCTCTAAATCCCTGTTTCTACATTCTCTAGTTTGGCTCCAAGCAACGTCACGCATAAACCACGCCTCCGCCGTGTCTCCTCCCACAAAATTGCGTATGACTTGACTTGCTGTATATAGACTTAGGGTGTGTAAGCCCCGTAATACTTGAGAACACGGGCCTATCTTAAGCGTACAGTCTTTCTGGCCGTACCTTCTCTCCTCCTAGTCCTCCTTCACGCCGTACATCTTTTTTTTTTACAACAAAGGAGACAGCTCAAGGGCACAAAAAGAGGAAACAATAATATAAAAAAAAACCGCTACTCGCTGCTCCTACATAAAAGAATCAAAAGAGGTCCGTTTCGGGAGGAGAGGTGTCCTGATACCCTCCTCTTGAAAGAGTTCATGTCGTAGGCAGGAGGAAATACAGATGAGGGAAGATTGTTCCAGAGTTTACCAGCGTGAGGGATGAAAGAGTGAAGATGCTGGTTAACTCTTGCATAAGGGGTTTGGACAGTATAGGGATGAGCATGAGTAAAACGTCGTGTGCAGCGGGGCCGCGGGAGGGGGGGAGGCATGCAGTTAGCAAGTTCAGAAGAGCAGCCAGCGTGAAAATAGCGATAGAAGATAGAAAGAGAGGCAACATGGCGACGGAATTTAAGAGGTAGAAAACTATCAGTAGGAGGAGAGGAGCTGATGAGACGAAGACCCTTACGTTGGTAGTGTCAGATGCTCCCGCCCCGCACACCAACTATTTCCACAGTCCAAAAAGGAGGTTAATCGAGTTCTAATGAGTGTTCTTTTAGGTTCACGGTACAGACGGCGGCTCAAACTGCCACCAAGGTCATAAAAGTACCCCTGGAAATGCCCTAAACTCCCACGAAAGACTAGTAAATTACGTGTTCTTGGGCGCAAAATGTTTAAAAATATGGCCCTTAGACTCCACTCTGTCCAGAAGAGCTGTGTGAGTGGAGCCCCCCATACCTTGTCACCCTCCCCGGCTCCCTTTGTACCTTTCTTTTCCATGCCTTCCACCCTTCATCCTTGCCCTGCTTTCCATCCCTTTGAATCGTGTATCCTTCCTCTTTGTGTCCTTGCTTCCACACGCATATTCCCCTTTCTCGACTCTCGCTCTATTTCCCGTTCTCGCCTTTCTTTTCAAAGCTTTTCTTTTCATAAACGCCCGTACCTCCTCCTCCTCCTCCCTCTTGGCCCTTGCTCGGATTACCGCTCCTGTCTTTCCATTACGTCTTTTAATTTCATGCCTGTGATTTTCCATGTCCGTGTTTTCCTCTTAATTTCTGCTCTAATTCCTTACTCCGTCAATCTCTTATATCTATCCTTTCCTTACCTTCTTATTTTTCCAAGTGTTGTCTCTTCCCCCGCTCTAATTCCTTACTCCGTCAATCTCTTACATCTATCCTTTCCTTACCGTCTTTTTTTCCCTATTTTTGTCTCTTCCCCCGTACACTCCCCTCCCACGTCTTGTCCTTATGCTTTCCACGCCTCCTCCTACTGATCCACCGGCGTATATCTGCTATTTGTTTCCCTCCTGGATGCTTCTCTGATTCCTCATTCCGTCAATCTCTTACATCTATCCTTTCCTTACCGTCTTTTTTTCCCTATTTTTGTCTCTTCCCCCGTACACTCCCCTCCCACGTCTTGTCCTTATGCTTTCCACGCCTCCTCCTACTGTTCCACCGGCGTATATTTGCTATTTGTTTTCCTCTTGGTTGCTTCTCTAATTCCTCATTCCGTCAATCTCTTACATCTATCCTTTCCTTACCGTCTTTTTTTCCTATTGTTTGTTGTCTCTTCCCCCGTACACTCCCCCTCCTTATGCTTTCCACGCCTCCTCCTACTGATCCACCGGCGTATATTTGCTATTTGTTTTCTTCTCATACCTCTTCGCCCAGTGTCGTTTTTTCCACACCTCCTTCTCCTGCCCCTCTCTCTCTCTCTCACACGTTTATAATTCCCTTTTTCACGCTTTTTGTCTCTGTATTCGCCAACTGTTCTCGACTTTGTTTTCCTTACCTTGGCTACCCCTTCCTTGTTACATGTTCTTTTCCTTCCACTCCTTTTTCATTCTTTATCTATACTGTGACCCGCGCATGCTCCTTCCCTCCTTTTACACGCTAGCATTCCCGCCTCGCTCCTTCCAAATTGAACAGCTCACTGAACACTAAACGGAGGTGGAAACACCCTATAAATCCCACCAGTGGAGCCGAGTGTACGTTGCTTTACCCTGGAACGCCTCTGATCACCTTAGCCAAAGACACGAACATGGCCATCGCTTCCCACGAACTCCATGATGCCTCCCTCTCCTTCGGCTCTCTTCAGCCCCACTCCATTACGCTTTAGGCACGACCAGAGTCTAGAGGGAGGGACAACCAGCCGATTCACCCTTTGGCATAACGTCTCTCCCCATTTCATCCCATGCTCATAGAGTCGAATCAGAGCGCCTTCATTTCCTCCCTTCATCCTCAGCCTCACAAGTGCATGCTACTAGTTCGTTCCTTTCCTAAAACAGCAGTGACAGTTAGCTCAGAAGAGGCAGGCAGGGGGTGTTTGAAATGGTGAAATGTTTTGAACAGCCCCTCACCCACCAATATTTTGACAAGCAGAATATTTTCATCATTAGGAATGTGGTTGCTGGATAAATGCGCCGAATACCAGCTTAACGGGGATAACCTGAAGCAAACTAATTAAGAGAGTTTTGGAGCAAGCGTAATGGAATGGAAATATTGGATGGTACAGGAAGAGGAAACGGGAGAATGAGGACAGTATGCAGTGGGTTTAAGAAGGGGTAGTTTTGAGAAGGTATATACATCAGTCTTTCAACCTTAAAACACAACCACAACTACTTTCTATAGCCTAGAGAGTAGTTGTGAGCGCTAAGGTCATACTAAACATTGAACTTGTTGTTGTTGCCATCCCGGGTCAAGCCTTGAGAACCTTGGATCATGGTAGCAGTCGTGGACAGTCCAAAGTAGTGGTAGAAGTAGTAGTAGTAGTAGTAGTAGTAGTAGTAGTAGTAGTAGTAGTAGTAGTAGTAGACAGTCCAAAATAGTAGTAGTAGTAGTAGTAGTAGTAGTAGTAGTAGTAGTAGTAGTAGTAGTAGTAGTAGTAGTAGTAGTAGTAGTAGTAGTAGTAGTAGTAGTAGTAGTAGTAGTAGTAGTAGTAGTAGTGGACAGTCCAAAAAAGTGGTAGTAGTAGTAGCAATAGTAGTAGTAGTAGAAGTAGTAGTAGTAGTAGTAGTAGTACGATAGCAGTTGCTCTATAGAAGTAAAAGTAGGAACGGAGGTAGAAGCAGTCTTTAATGATGTTAGCTTATCTGTTGTTACCTGTGACGTGTTTAGAACCAGAAATTGCTACTCTCTAGTCGGTTCACCCAAGTCTGAAGTGAGCATTATCGTGAGCTGGCAACCTGCTATCACACGGTTTGTCCGATTTCGTGGAAACTGCATGCTGCCCTACGCATAGTAAACACTCGTCAATGTCAACAATACGCGCAGTAATAACAAATACCATCAATAATAATAGTCGACTATGAGTTCAAAAAATATTAATAATGTCGCAAATAGCTGTTTCGTTAATTTACAAGATCGCTGATTATGATTATTAAACAACTACCGGCCTCTTGTAGACTCCTGCGTTCTTATGTTCTTAACTTTGAAGCTGTCCACCACCGAGATAATTAGCAGGTTTCATATTAATAGAACAGGTGTTTGCGACATTATTAATATTTTTTAACTCAAAATCGCCTATAATTGACGGTATTTGTTATTGCTGCCTGCATATTATTGACACTGACGACTGTTTATTACTAGGCGTAGGCTGCACATAGTATCCATGAAATCGGACGCGCCAAATGACAGCAGGTTGCCAGCGTGCGATAATCCTCACTTCAAATTTGGATAAAACGACTACAGTCCCGCGTACAAAGCATAAATGGGCACCCGAACTTTACATACTTTATCTTGGCAGCTCTTGCTAATCAGCGTCTCGTTTTGTTGCTATAATAAGTGGAATATAAAGAACATTATTCGTTTTACATGTTATTTCGAGGTAAGGTACGATCCGTGGAATGTTTTTTTGGCATATTCATGAACTATTAGCAATACAATAATAGAAACTACAAAGCAAACACACACACACACACACACACACACACACACACACACCATTTGCTCTAAGGGCGGTGGCTAATTTTCCACATAAATGGAAAACCACATATGAATTAAAATTCCCATTGGTAATTAAGCAAAATTTCACTTATCGCGGCTCACACTGCCTATAAAACGCAAGTAAATTAATCCACGCATTGCCCCTAAAATAAGTCTTTGTTTATGTCCGTAATTGCCGAGGAAGAGTAAACATCAAATAAATAAATAAGTACGCACACACACACACACACACACACACACACACACACACACACACACACACACACACACACACACACACACACACACACACACACACACACACACACACACACACACACACACACAGCTCTGTTTGGGTAATAGCTTCCAGTCTGAGGTTCCCGCCTTGCTCAGCCCGAAAGTTTCATTTCTTTTCGCTGACGAGGAGCGTTGGCCGTCTCCCCTTGAGCAAGGAGATGGGGTTTGTGGTGTGTGAAGTCCCAGCGTTGCCCATAGATCGGCTAACATATTAAGCTCCAAAGTTCTTTGCGGTAGGGTACTTGCTGGCGATCACGAGTCAAGGACCTCATCAGACCTAGAGTAAGGTATACACACACACACACACACACACACACACACACACACACACACACACACGAGTGCATATTTTTTTCTTCAAAATTTGGACTGGTTATTTAAAGAAACTTTTTGTTTTGTTTTGTTGTCTGTTAATGTGAAGTCTAAGAAGCCAGCAAATGCTAACCAGTGTCTAGTTACTTTCAAGAAGAATAAGGTGATTAAAGATCCTCTCCAAGCTAGACAGCCAAGATCATATAGCTCTGATACCGTCAGAAAAGAACGCTGCCTCTCTCACCGAGAACCCGCCGTGAACTGGAATTGACCTCTTGGTCGCAAGCCAATCACAACACAACCGTTGAACGACCGAGTCCCCAGTTTCATTACTTTCAAAAGAGCTACAGCATGAGTGTGTGAGCGGCCAGTCTTTTGAAGACTGTATGGGGCCTTTGAAGCCAGAACCGAATTTCAATGAGCTAGATCTATACCTCAATATATTCGACTTCCTGGTATATTTTGCCAGTTATTGTATATATAGCACCACGGGGATGTTGTGTGTCCCTTTGATGCCATTTTCAAGAACTGTTGCTTAAACCCTGATGGAGACTTGCTGGATGTTGACACCTTTATTGAAAAGTTATTTTGGTAGAATACTAAATGAAACTGTATTATTGACGCTATGTAGCTTTTACCCAATCACGCTGAACGTGTAGATGCTTAGTGCTCGATAATGCAAAGCCGTGCCCATGTTCCAGGTTAGTGGGTTGTCCCTCTTCTTCAGAGTAATATTATGCACGTGTATTTTTCTCCCTCCATCTATTCATTCATCCATTCATTCATGAATACACACACACACACACACACACACACACACACACACACACACACACACACACACACACACACACACACACACACACAAACCCATGCATATTTACATATACACGCTTGAAATGGATTAAAGGAAGAAGTGATTGCAGCGAAGGGTTCACAAATTAAAAGTAAGACTGGGCAAACGTAGACAAGGAGACCTGACACTTTGAACATAGCTCAGGCCCTATACACTACTATAGGTAAATACATACATACATACATACATACATACATACACCTAAACACATACATATATACATACACGCATACATACACACACAACAACACAAATATACAAACATACATACATACATACATACATACGTACACATACATATATGCATACATACATACACTGATTAATAAAACAGCTCTGGAACAAACGTAATTATCGAGAACGTTTCGAGGATTAAACAGATGCAGATTAGCTAAGACTTAAATCACGGTCGGGGCGGAAAGTTGTTATTTTTCTTTCGACAAGTAAGATAAACGTTTTCCCGCCCTCCCCCCCCCCTCCTCCTCTGGTCGGGTGATCCCCTGCATCCCCACTCGCCTCACCCTCTTCTTTCTCCCCCAACCCATCAAGACCTTCCATCCTCATTCCCTCCATTGTGGACATTAATACCCTCCTGCACCCATACCTGCCCGCCTCACCTTCCCTCCTCCCCCTACCATCACGACCGTCCACCGCCTCATCACAACTCCTCCCCGAGCCTCCACACCTGCCGGCCTCACCTCTTACTCGCTGCTGCTGCCTAACACTCACTGACACGGCAGCAGCAGACAAGACACTGTGACCCTCAAAGCGGCGACACGGGGACTGTTCTTACCACATACATTCTGTTAAATTTACTAATAATTAATCGCCCGTCTTGCTACCAACGAGGAGGTCGATGATGTTTTCTTCATTTTCCATATGTCTGTTTGTCTGTCTGCTTGTCCGTTTATAAATTATCTTAAAATCGGATTGACATATGGCCACTAAATACTCACGAAAACATCCTTAAGTAAATATCTAAAGCTAGTTATTTTTTGGGGGGGAAATACCTATAGAAGAGGGAACGGAGTAGAGAGTACCTGTAGAGAGAAACCTGTATTTAAGTTAGGAAGGGAAGAGAGGATTCAGAGGAGGAGAAATGGTGTTCCACATGATGAAAATTAGAGCGAAGACAGTGAATGTTGCGAAAGTTAATTAATGAGGAGACAGTTAGAAGAGCTATCAAGAGACCTCTTTGGGTCGTTGTTGCCAGAAGAAATGGGGCCATAAAAAATAATGATAGATTTTGATTACTGGCCCTTCCTCTTTACGCCCTTGTTGAGCCGCACGAGTTGCAAGTCACCTCCTCCTCCTTCCTTGATAAAGAGAGTGTTTGGGAGGCTGTCCTGTGGGTGTTTAGTGAGTGCCCATACTGCTGCTAGTTGGTCCCCGGGTAAAGGAAAAACCAATACCCGTCAAGGTTGTTTATTCACAAAAACATACGGAGGTCATTAAGACAGACAAAACACATAAAAGTTGGAAAGTTTCGTTTAGTCGGCGCAACATCTGTGGTCATATGCCGAAGAGAGACAGGAGGGGACGGAATTATAGGAGAAGGGAGCAGACCCCAGGAGACGGGACACAACCCCCGATTAATACCTGGTACATTCACTGCTGGGTGGACAAGGGCGTAGGGTATCGGAAAAGCCGCCCAAATTTTTCCACTCCGCCCGGGACAAAACACATAACAGACGTGGCCAGTACGTTGGGAAATACGTACGCTTTGAAACGCGATGTTTAATAGAGAAGAAGTTAGTGCGAGATTCACGCTTACTGGTGCAGACTTGAAAAAAAAACAAGTAATCAGTGGAAACGTGTGTCGTAAAATTAAATCTATTTTTTTACAGTAACAGAAGCAGCTTAATGATTTTCTTCCTGTAGGTGGAAGAAATTTTAAGGGAAGGATCGAGGACAAGGAGGAGGAAGAGGAGAAGGAGAATGGAAATGTTTATATATGGAGGTAAACGAGTGTAAGGATCGAGAGGAAGGGAGAGAAGAAAATAAGTAGAATTGTGTTTTAAGGCAAAAGAACAAAAGTCTCAGCGCTGGTACAGCAAAAAGAAGGATTTTACATCAAAACAAAGTCCTTTTTGCCCTTGTCACCGGGTATATATTTTCTATTTCCTGGCATGCATTTTTCTCTTCCTTTCCCCTTCCGTCTATTCGAGCCTTCCTCTCCCTTGTTTTAAGACTTTATCTCCTTGGAATTTCCTATCGTACGCACCTCGCTCGTCCCTTCATCCCTCACACCGCCCTGAACGGATGCCTCTGGGTCTCTCCTTTCCCTTCCTCTACTGCTCCACAAATCTTCAGAATAAGAATACCTAGAAGCACAACATTTTTTTTTCCTTACCTGTCCTCTCTCTCTCTCGAACATTGCATCTCTTGGTGTAGGGCGGGATATTGTCTGAGCGAGTGCAGGAGTGTCTCTTTGAAATGGCTGCGTGCAAGGAACCAAGAAAACGTGTGTGTGTGTGTGTGTGTGTGTGTGTGTGTGTGAAAGGGGGGGGGGGTGCGGGTCGGGGACTGGGCAGGGAGAGGGTGTTGGTATGTGTGTGTAATTCCCTCAAGGTCATGCCACGCGCTGGATCACAAGCCGATACCCTCTCTCGTTTGGAACTACATATTCACTGAGAGAGAGAGAGAGAGAGAGAGAGAGAGAGAGAGAGAGAGAGAGAGAGAGAGAGAGAGAGAGAGAGACGGACAGACAGAGAATGTGTGTGCGTGTGTGTGTGTCAGAGAAGCGGCGAGAAACGTGTGCGGTACATGTTCTCATCCCCACTTCTTGCTGTTAAAAGTTTCCGCGTCGTGAATCTCTGAAAGTGTGCCTTGGTATGTCTTTGAGAGAGAGAGAGAGAGAGAGAGAGAGAGAGAGAGAGAGAGAGAGAGAGAGATACGAGGACCAAGGTAATTGTGTTTTGGAAGTCTATGAGCTATTTGTTTGTGTCCTGTGTGTGTGTGTGTGTGTGTGTGTGTGTGTGTGTGTGTTTCTATCGTTATTTTTCACTTTTCCGTCTGTGAATATTTTTTTTGCCTCCCGTCTATCCTTCTGTCCTGTTATGCGTCTATGTTGACCTAGTTTCCTTTTTTTTATATTATTTTTATGTATTTTTTTGGTCCGTGTGTTTGGAACTCTCGCTGTCCTTTGCCTGTCTATGTTCCCGTGTGTCTGTTTGTCTGCTTTTGTATGCACGTTTTTGTATGTATGGGGAGGCGGTGGCCAAGTCGTTAGCGTGCGGGCGTGGTGAACCCGAGTACCTATCATGGACTAGAGGCCGTTTTCACAGTCATTTTGCTCGTTTTGATCGTTACCAATGGCTGTTATCGCCGCTATAGTATTTTCACGTAAAACTGGCCGATGGGGTAGTGGCGGCTGCGGGGTTAGCCCAGCCCCGCACCTTACCACACACTCTCAACACCCACCTCTCGCTTCCTCTGCAGCCGCCACAACCCCATCCCATCCCATCAAAACACGCTGATTTTTCAAGTCATCGCCGAGTAGTGCAAGATTACCCACATGCTGTCGGGATCTTCAAAGTAACCTTAATCGTGTAGCAGCGACGGGCCAAATTTGTGGCTTTACCGTGTAGCAGCGACGGGCCAAATTTGTGGCTTTACCGTGTAGCAGCGACGGGCCAAATTTGTGGCTTTACCGTGTAGCAACGACGGGCCAAATTTGTGGCTTTACCGTGTAGCAGCGACGGGCCAAATTTGTGGCTTTACCGTGTAGCAGCGACGGGCCAAATTTGTGGCTTTACCGTGTTCCAGCGACGGGCCAAATTTGTGCCATGATATAAACCCCCCCCAAAAATGATACATAATCTGATCACAAATGCTTTGATATATATTATGAAATGGTTTGTGTGAGGGGTGATTTTTTCTCATTTTTCTCGCTTGGAGGGACCATTAAGAAACATGATCCCTACTGCTACCGGGCTAGGGAAAGAAAGAAGCAGAAATGGCGATGGGCAGAGCTGGAAATAAATGGTAATACAAAGGAAATTAAGAATAGCGAAAGAGTGAGAAACAAAGAATTAATGACTTCAGGGCCAGGAGATAAAGTGAGGTATAGTATATTAGAAAGCAGAAATAAAGAAGACAGCAGAAAAGGGGATCGGAAGAACGGGGGGAAAAATAGTAAAACAAAGGAAGATTAAAACAGTGAAAGAGTGAGAAGTAAAGAATAGTAGACATCTAGGGACGGGAGAGAGTGTGTTGTACTATTTTAAAGAGTGAATAAAGAGGCAATTACACTGGGCAAATTTTCCGTGGATCTTCAGTCAAACCACGATTTCCGCTAGCGTGGTTCTCATTTGTTTCTTGTTACTGCTGGTTCTGCTGATGGTGGGTATTACCGTCGTCCTTCGGTGAAATCTACCGTAGCTTTGGAAGATCGTGGACACGTCAGAACACCACGGAAATATGAGAACCACGCCAGCAAAAATCGTGGTTTGACTGAAGATCCACGGAAAATTTGCCCAGTGTAATAGTCCCTTAACCCAGTAGCAGCGACGTGTCAAATTTGTGGCTTTACCGTGTAGCAGCGACGGGCCAAATTTTGCCATGATATAAACCCCCAAAAATAGATGATGCATAAACTGATCACAAATGCGTTGATATATATTATGAAATGGTTTGCGTGGGGGATGATTTTTTCTCCTTTTTCTCGCTTAGAGGGGCCTTTAAGAAACATGATCCCCGCAGCTACCAGGTTAAGAACAGGACGAAAACGCACAAGCAGACAAAAGTTACAGAAAGTTGTGATAATGAGGAAACTGGAAAACGATAAACTACATAGAAAGAAAACGGAACGAAAGAAGAAAACGGGGTGGAGGAGGAAGAGAGCGAGCTGTTATTAAGGCCGAGTTTACTAAGTGTGTGAGACGAGGAGGAGGAGGATGTGAAGCAGAGTCGAGAGGTGAAGGAGAAAAGGGTATGGGAGGGGAAAGAGGCTTAGGAAGAAGTAGGAAAGTAGAGAAGGGAGAGTAAGACCCCGACGGCTCCAGCTTCTCTCGCTGACGGTGTGTCTTAATTAACCATATTGAATCGCTCTTGACTAGCTTCCAGGAGTTAAGAGGAAGGAGAGGAGGAGGAGAAGGAGGAGGAGGAGGAGAAGGAGGAGGAGGAGGAAGAATAAGGCGCCGTTTCTACTGCTTCACTTGGAATAACGAGAAAGGATCCTCTGAAAGTAACCGAAAATAGATAAAAGTCTTGTAAATAAAAAAAAAGCTAAACAGAAGTATCTACATAATGGGAAGTAGATATTTTGTGGCAGCTGTAAAAGACACAGAAGTTTAATGAAGGCAATTGCAGAAAACCTTATAAACATCGGTGGGTAAGCATAGAGGCCACAATACGTAACAGGATAACAAAGAAAGGCCAAATGAGTGTTCTTTCACTCACTCAAATTTGTGTTGCAACGATAACAATGCCATATGCCTTATCTACTACTGGGTGATGGAGGAAAAAACACGAGAATAGGACGATGAAACGAGGAAATATATAAGAAAGAGGAAAGTGAGAGAGCAGAGGAGGGAGGAGTGAAATAAGAAATAATTAAGGCGTTCATATTCTCTTACCTCGTATTTTTGTGTTAATTGGGGATATGTTTTTTTCATGTTTTTTCTCTTTCCCTGTTTTCTCCTCTTGCGAGTGTTATGTCTTTTTTTCTGTCCTTGGCCTAAACCTGGACTTCTAAGAGGCAGATGGACCCTCGCCACAATAGACTCACGACTAGGCGCTACCCAAAAATATCTGAATAACGTTACCAGTTTTGAACCCTTACGAAGCCCAAAACCGTGCATTTTGAGGGCGTATTTTTTTCTTTTTTTACAGCAAAGGAGACAGTTCAAGGGCGTAAAAAAAAATATTAAAAAAAAGCCCGCTACTTATTGCTCCTGAATAGAAGTCAAAGGAGTGGCCAATGCAATATAATACTGCAAAAAAAGTAACAAGAAGTGGTAAATAAAAAAAGATGTTTCTAAATCGATAAGAACGTCCTTAACACCATCCCTGGAATATGGCGTTCTAATGCCCCCCTTCCACCCATTTAGAATGCAGATAATACAGTATTCGAAAATGCGATGAATTTATTAACCCCTTAACTGCGAATTTCATACAAGAAAACATCACCAAACTACAGAAATGGAACAAAAAGTGGCTGCTACAATTCAATCAAGAAAATGTAGTCCGGCACCTTGGGAGGGGATATCCAGCACACCAATACCACATGGGAAACACTCCACCACTGAAAGCCAAATCCATGCCAATCGCAGCGGACGGGTTAACAAATAACATCGCGGAGTGAACCTTATGTTTTATGATGAATGGATTTCAACTTATCAGACAGTTTTTCCTCGAAACATGGAAACATGGACTAGCAGGCAGCAGAAAGCCTGTTGGCTCATTACTAGGCTGCCTGCGTTCAGTGATTCAATCAATCCGTTTGCCATAGGAGTGGCTTGCAGGGAAGGATTAAAGCACTTGTGTATCTACTCTTGGGAACGTTCAGTTCACTCCTGATGCAGCAAAGTGGCGATCAATGCGTTTCTTGAAGGAGTTGATGGTCTCTGCGCTAACCACTTCTGCAGGAAGGCTGTTCCAGTGGCGAACAACTCTATTCGAGAAATAACTCCTGCCGATATCGGTATTGCATCGCTTTGCTTGAATTGTTTTTCCGTTGTTTCTTGTTCTCAGGTTGGTTTGTAGCGTGAAGAGTTTGGAGTGATCAACGTTGCTGAGCTTGTTCAGGTACTTAAAGACTTGTATCATGTCTCCTCGCAGGCGTCTCTTTTCCAACGTGAAGAGGTTGAGTCGCTCGAGTCGCTCTTCATAGGGCTTCGTCCTCAGTGATGGTATCATCTTCGTGGCGCGGCGCTGTACTCTCTCAAGTAATTCAATGTCTTTCCTGTAATTAGGAGACCAGAATTGCACGGCGTATTCCAGGTGGGGCCTTACCAGCGAATTGTACAAGGATAACATAACTCCCGGCGTCTTGTATTCGAAGTTCCTCGATATGAACCCAAGCATTGTATTGGCTTTCTTACAGGCGGACTTGCAGTGTTTTATTTGTTTCAAGTCACTGCTGATGGTGACCCCGAGGTCTCTTTCCTCTTGCACAACATGTAGTGGTTCGCCACCCATGTGGTATGTGTGGTTGCTGTTTCTGGATCCGATATGCATTACTTTACATTTGGCAGTGTTGAAGGACATCTGCCATTTTTCTGACCACCGAGTGATCTGGTCCAGGTCTCTCTGGATAATTTCGCAGTCAGCCGTTGTGAGGGCCTTCCCACCCACCTTTGTGTCGTCGGCAAATTTTGAAAGGTTGGATTTCAATCCAAGTTCTAGGTCGTTGATATATATGATGAAAAGTATGGGTCCCAGCACTGACCCCTGTGGCACTCCACTTGTGACCAGGAGCCACTGGAGGGCTGTCCGTTGAGTACAACTCGTTGTTTTCTTCCAGTGAGCCAGTCCTTGATCCACGATGTCAGATTGCCGCCTAATCCCGCCGACTTGAGTTTCTTGAGGAGTCTTTCGTGTGGCACTTTGTCAAAGGCTTTCTGAAAGTCTAGATATATAACATCGCTGGGGATATGATTATCCCAGTTTTCATAGATACCTTGGAAGAAGTCCAATAAATTGGTTAAGCATGAGCGCTTGTTCCTGAAACCGTGCTGAGCATCGGAAATGATGTTGTTGTCTTCAAGGAACCTAACGAGTTTGTCTCTGATGATCTTCTCGAGGATTTTTCCCGCCACAGAGGTCAGGCTGATTGGTCTGTAGTTTAGGGCCACACTTTTGTCTCCCTTTTTGTAGATCGGAGTTACATTCGCTTGTTTCCAGTCTTTTGGGACTTTGTTTTGTTGTAGTGACAGATTGTAGATGGTGGTGAGTGGCTTGAGGATTTGCTGCTTGAGTTCCTTGAGCAGCCTGGGTGACAAGTCGTCGGGTCCGGTGGACTTGTTTGTCTCGAGTTTGTCTAGGTACTTCTTCACATCCCGTTCTTCGATTGTGCCAATTTCTAGGGGAGTGATTCCCATCGGTGGGGTAGGGCTCTCGGATACGGACTGGGTATTCTCGACCGTGAACACAGACGCGAAGTTTCTGTTTAGGATTTCGACCATTTGTCTACTGTCCTGTGTTAGTACGTCACTTTCACATGACACATCGAATCTCTTTATAAAAGTGAGGATATTGATCATTTCAAGTTTCCAACGGGTAACAAAACTGGCTACAACAATCATTATAAACAAAATAATACTTAAAAACAAGAAGCTGCACTTACATTGGCAAAACCTTTTTATCTCTAATATATGTCTAAGCATTAAGATACACAAAAGCGTGATGAAATTAATGAAAGTAGCCATGTAACAGCCATATCCTTGGGTGCCTTTAAAAATAGTCAGTGCAACGTTTCCATGTGAACCGCGGACATTATGGGCTGTATTACAAGTCAAATCCAAGACGTTTCGGGTCCCTACAGAGTTATTCATCCCGAGCTCTGTAGGGACCCGAAACTACTCGAATTTGACTTGTATTGCGTCCCTATATCATCGCATAATACAGCAAGCCGTTCAAGGGTGTCACAAGGCAATGACAACTTTATAAACTAGTTGGCACCATATCAACAACAACTACACCTTCCCTCATTGATTTTCCCTTTTCTTCCGCCTCACATTACTACTCCCACTCCAGCCCGACTCCTCCCAGCCGTCCTCCTTGGTTCTTACTTCTATTCTCATTTTTCTACTACTTTTTTTATATTTTTCTATCCATTCTTCGTTTTCTTCTGCTTCTTCTACCTCTTCTTCTTCCTCCTCCTCCTCCTCCTCCTCCTCCTCTATCTCCTCCTCCTCCTCCTCCTCCTCCATCTCCTCCTCCTCCTCCTCCTCCATCTCCTCCTCCTCCTCCTCCTCCTCCTCCTCGATGTCCTCTTCCTCCTCCTCCTCCTCCTCCTCCTCCTCCATCTCCTCCTCCTCCTCCTCTGCCTCCTCCTCCTCCTCCTCCTCTTCCTCCTCCTCTTCCTCGCCTTTGCTGTCCTTCATCTTCCACGTTTGATTAGATAGTAAGTGTAGCTTGTCACAAACAGCCTCGTAAGGACCAGCAGGTCTGCTGTTGTTTGTTCTTACTTTGTGTTCCTTTGTGTTGTGCTCCTCCTCCTCCTCCTCCTCTTCAAGCGACTCAACCTCTTTACGCTGGAAAAAGAGACGCTTACGAGGAGACTTGATACAGGTTTTCAAGAACCTGAAGTTCAGTAATGTCGATCACTCCATGTTTTTTTTTAGCCCCAAACTAACCCAATAACTGTAGAAATAACGGTCTACTGTTCAGGCGAGGCGATGTGGTACAGGCTTCAGCAGACGTCATTTCTCAAACCCGATCATCGGCCAATAAAACAACTACTGTATTACAAATCGTGACTCTGGGTGCGGCCACACTGCACGCGGTTTGCTGGGAGGGTAGAGGGTAACGGGACGCCTAGCGGGTCAGAGGCAAGAACCAACACATGTTATCTAATAGGAGTGGCCATACAGGACGCGGGTAGCGGGTAAGCTTGTAGCAGCGTTGCCAAACTATCGTACTCATCGCATTTCATTTTCGTAGTTGCTGATCGATGACTATAACAGCAAAGAACGAAAAACATCAATATTCAAGAGTTTTAGCACTAACTTTGATTTTCT
>NC_066531.1:718264-765764 GCF_024679095.1 Eriocheir sinensis
CCACGCCAAAATAACGAACACCTGCTGTGGCACCACCGTCTGGCCATAGGACAAGATGCCCCTCCCGTCAACAGGAGCGGGGCGTGTGACAGGAGCATCTTGTTGATCGATTATCGTGTTCCTCTAAGGGTGTAGTCTCCCTGGCACTGGTCAGGGGCTGCGTGCCTCGCCCAGGCCAGGGTGGCAGCCTTGAGCAAAAACTGAAATGGCTGAGTAACAATTTTTTTTTCTTAAGACAGCGTTTTGTGGTATTTACAGAGAATACTATAATGTATATGAATGTATGATGCTGTGCTAAACATCCATAATACTGAAAAAATCTCAGTATGAAACACTGAATACATCAATCACCGTTGCATTCAAATTAACGAAGCTGAGTAAAAATGGTTCTTTTTTAATTAACAAGCAGCAGCATCGCGCGAGGTTCCGTGACCTCTGTTATGCCTTTGATTCCCTGAAACTTTTGCTCCTGCCGCAGTCTCAGTACACCTATCCTGATGCTACACCTCCCTGTGAGGCAAGAACCAACAACCATCCTGGGCTGAGTTTCGATAAGGCTCGTGCATCATGTAGTGTCACTGTTGCTAAGGCTTTTAAATCATTATTCTTGTTGGCTATTTCATTAGTATTGTAAAGGTTGAGCTGAGCTGTGTGACTCAAATTGGATATCACTTGAGGCCGCGCCACCAGGGTCCCCTGCGTTGTTTTATATGATCCCGGTGTGATGGCCTTTGCGGGGGAGGCGGGGCTTGTTTCCTTCTGAATGGTGTTTTATTCTTCCCAGAGTCATTTCCGTTTCCTTGGTTCGTGATGGGGAGCCGGCTTTGTTTACATGATTTTTTTTACATATCTTGCTGATATGGGATTTGGGAGAAAAAAATTATGGATAGTATTGATTTCCTTGCTGATTGTCTCCACGTACTCTTTCCTCTAGGTACATATTTTGCTCCGTTTTTTTTTTTTTTTAAGGAACCTTGTTGTCAATATATTAGCTAATAAGATACTTTTTTTCCATTATAGTGATCCTTTCTCCCTTTTCATCTCCATTCTCCAATTTAATTATTTTTCAAACCTTGTTTTTCTGATGATAAAATCTTTGCTCCAGCTTTTCCCTTACTCATTAGAGAAGTTTAGTGTTCCAAAGTCTTTCCACTTCTCTAAAGGTGAACTTTTGCACTTACGTATAGGTAACCCAGATAGGCTTGCACCTATTAAGGATTCATGTTTTCTCTTTATTGCAAATAATCTTTGCGAACAATTATCTCACTTCGATCACAAACATTTTAGTCTTCCTGAAACGGAAAAATTCTCAAGACTCCAGTGCCGTGGCCAATGGTATGGACATTTGGTAGACTGCACCCCTTTGCAGAGGGGAGGCAGTGGCCTTGTGGTCAGCGCGAGGACGTGGTGCGTGAGGACCGTGGTTCGAGTCCCATCGCAAGATGCTGACAGTTTTCAACCATCCCCGAATGACGGAAGATTTCCTACATGATGTCCAGATCTTATATGAATCCTAACTTCAGCACCTTCGGTCAGGAGGAGCACCGGAAGGGAGCATGGATCACAGAGGTCATTTATCACTGCAGCCACTCAATACAAAAAACAAAAAAAATCGCCTGCGCCCCTAACGGGCTGAGGCCATTCACAAGGTCTCTCAAGAGAGCCTACCGGTGCTATACGTAGAACAGAAAAAAAAAACATGTGCTTACATTTTTATTTTTTTGTTATCTAAACTTTGTCGTTGCAGCGTTTTAGTGCACTGTATATTATTAGGGAATTTCATGAGCTGTCATAAAAAAAATCATGAACTATTATTCACGTCTTTCTTGTGAATGCTCTTCTTTCCGCACATCTGTTAAGCATCCCACTTTGCTCAGGCCTGTTTTTGTAATTATTGACTAGGAGGGCATCGGGGCTTCCTCAGGTAAACTGAAGATGCCTTAGGGGAAAGTAGTCGGGACTACACTCGCCTCATTTTTTTTTTTTTTATTTATTTTATATTTTTTTTTACGTTGTTGCCCGGTGGTCGGCCCAAGGCTTCTTCCCGGTGGGGCCTGATGCTCGGCCCAAGGCTTCTTCCAGGTGGAGCCTGATGGTCGGCCCAGCCCGTTCTGGCGCAGGCGAGTGTTTATAGTGGCGCCATCTTGCATTGCATTTTGCCCGTGTATCCTTCATCCTCCTCTCCAGATTGTCGAAAATATTCCAACACTGATGATTACTTTTTTTATAACCGTAATACTGATAATTTCAGCGGTCACCACTCTGTTATTTAGAAATACATGTTTTGGGAAAATAAATAAATATATATATATATATATATATATATATATATATATATATATATATATATATATATATATATATATATATATATATATATATATATATATATATATATATATATATATATATATATATATATATATATATATAAATATATTTATATAAATATTTATATATACACACACACACACACACACACACACACACACACACACACACACACACACACACACACACACACACACACACACACACACACACACACACACACACACACACACACACACACACATTAGCCGAATTAGAAAGAGTTGAGTAGCCATGGGTGAGGGTTCCGAGGAGGTCCGGAAAGCGGCGGGAAAGCTGGTGATGTCCCAAGATAATGGCTGTAATGACCTCACATACATCAGCCTGATCTCCACTAATGGCAATCGATGCCCTCTAAGGCCCGGGACGAGGATCGATAACACTGTCGTCGTGACGAATATGATGCTTTTCCTCCCCGGCGAGGCGTGAGTCATGGCGCCTCAAGTGGATTGTGATGAACGGCTGGGCACGAGGCAGAGGTGGGCTCCAGGACGCGATGTGCAACACCAAATTTGCCGAACACAAAGATCGGCGGAAAGTGAATTGACAAGGGCTCACAGCAGTCGCGGCAAAAAATATTAGAGAAGGCACATTATCTAAACATGCTATATAGTTAAGTAAACAAAGGACAACGATAGCGATGATAGGTACTTGAATTTTGGGCTTTGTGATCAATTTCCAAGGCCGAGCCGCGTTGATGTATAAAAGATGCAGCAAATGGAGGGAGTGCCTTAAGGTAATGTGTTCTGAATAACTCCAACATCAGTAGTGGGTAGTGGAGGAGCGGACCAGGAATGAGGGTCAGCACAAGGAACAGGAAGAGAAGCAGGACTGTATGTTAACCCGGTAGCTGCGGGGGTCATGTTTCTTAGGTTAGGTTAGGTTAGGTTAGGTTAGGTTAAAGGCCCCTCTAGGTAAAATAATGAGAAAGAATCATCACTCACACAAACCATTTCATAATATATATCAACGCATGTGTGATCAGTTTATGCATCATTTATTTTGGGAGGTTTATATCATGGCAGAAATTTGGCCCATCGCTGCAACCGGGTTAAAGGATAAAAGGTAAGGAATTAGTAACATACAGGGCGGGTTGTCAAAGACGGGCGGGGTGCCGGGCTGGAGAGGAGTGGTGTGAGGGTCTGAAGGTGAGCAAGGAGAGGTGTGAGTGGCAGGGGATGAACGATGGGTGGTGTGAGGGGCAGATAGTGAAAGCGGGGTGATATAATGAGATGAAGCGAAGGAAAAATGGTATGAAGGAAGGGGTTGAGGAAGTGGTCTGCGGAGCTAGAGGTGAGGTAAAAGTGATGTCGGTGCCTGGAAATAAAGAAGGGGTATAAGTTCCTAAGGGTTAAACTGCGATATGAAGGACTGAAGATGAACGTGGGGTGGTGTGGGGGGGCTGGAATTCACAAAGGAGTGGTGTGGGGGCTGGGGATCAAAAGGAGTGGTGTGGGGGCTGGGGATCACAAAGGAGTGGTGTGGGGGCTGGGGATCAAAAGGAGTGGTGTGGGGGCTGGGGATCAAAGGAGTGGTGTTGGGGCTGGGGATTAAAAGGAGTGGTGTGGGGGGCTGGGGATCAGAAAGGAGTGGTGTGGGGGGCTGGGGATCACAAAGGAGTGGTGTGGGGGCTGGGGATCACAAAGGAGTGGTGTGGGGCTGGGGATCACAAAGAGTGGTGTGGGGGCTGGGATTACAAAGGAGTGGTGTGGGGGCTGGGGATCACAAAGGAGTGGTGTGGGGGCTGGGGATCACAAAGGAGTGGTGTGGGGGCTGGGGATCACAAAGGAGTGGTGTGTGGGGCTGGGGATCACAAAGGAGTGGTGTGGGGCTGGGGATCAAAAGGAGTGGTGTGGGGGCTGGGGATCACAAAGGAGTGGTGTGGGGGCTGGGGATCATAAAGAAGTGGTGTGGGGGGCTGGGGATCAAAAAGGAGTGCTGTGGGGGCTGGGGATCATAAGAAGTGGTGTGGGGGCTGGGGATCACAAAGGAGTGGTGTGGGGGCTGGGGATCACAAAGGAGTGGTGTGGGGGCTGGGGATCATAAAGAAGTGGTGTTGCGGGCTGGGGATTAAAAAGGAGTGGTGTGGGGGGCTGGGGATCATAAAGAAGTGGTGTGGGGGGCTGGGGATCACAAAGGAGTGGTGTGGGGGCTGGGGATCATAACGAAGTGGTGTGGGGGGCTGGGGATCACAAAGGAGTGGTGTGGGGGGCTGGGGATCACAAAGGAGTGGTGTGGGGGGCTGGGGATCATAAAGAAGTGGTGTGGGGGGCTGGGGATCATAAAGAAGTGGTGTGGGGGCTGGGGATCACAAAGAGGTGGTGTGGGGGCTGGGGATCATAAAGAAGTGGTGTGGGGGCTGGGGATCATAAAGAAGTGGTGTGGGGGCTGGGGATCACAAAGGAGTGGTGTGGGGCTGGGGATCATAAAGAAGTGGTGTGGGGGCTGGGGATCAAAAAGGAGTGGTGTGGGGGCTGGGGATCACAAAGGAGTGGTGTGGGGGCTGGGGATCATAAAGAAGTGGTGTGGGGGCGGGGGATCAAAACGCAGTGGTGTGGGGGGCTGGGGATCATAAAGAAGTGGTGTGGGGGCTGGGGATCACAAAGGAGTGGTGTGGGGGCTGGGGATCATAAAGACGTGGTGTGGGGGGGTGGGGATCACAAAGGAGTGGTGTGGGGGCAGGGGATCACAAAGGAGTGGTGTGGGGCTGGGGATCACAAAGGAGTGCTGTGGGGGCTGGGGATCACAAGGAGTGGTGTGGGGGCTGGGGATCACAAAGGAGTGCTGTGGGGCTGGGGATCACAAGGGAGTGGTGTGGGGGCTGGGGATCACAAGGGAGTGGTGTGGGGGCTGGGGATCACAAAGGGAGTGCTGTGGGGGCTGGGGATCACAAAGGAGTGGTGTGGGGCTGGGGATCACAAAGGAGTGCTGTGGGGCTGGGGATCACAAAGGAGTGCTGTGGGGGCTGGGGATCACAAAGGGAGTGGTGTGGGGCTGGGGATCACAAAGGAGTGCTGTGGGGGCTGGGGATCACAAAGTGGTGTGGGGGCTGGGGATCACAAAGGAGTGGTGTGGGGGCTGGGGATCACAAAGGAGTGGTGTGGGGGCTGGGGATCACAAAGGAGTGGTGTGGGGCTGGGGATCACAAAGGAGTGGTGTGGGGGCTGGGGATCACAAAGGAGTGGTGGGGGCTGGGGATCAAAAGGGTGGTGTGGGGGCTGGGGATCACAAAGGAGTGGTGTGGGGGCTGGGGATCACAAAGGAGTGGTGTGGGGGCTGGGGATCACAAAGGAGTGGTGTGGGGGGCTGGGGATCCAAAGGAGTGGTGTGGGGGCTGGGGATCATAAAGGAGTGGTGTGGGGGCTGGGGATCATAAAGGAGTAGTGTGGGGGGCTGGGGATCAAAAAGGAGTGGTGTGGGGGGCTGGGGATCACAAAGGAGTGGTGTGGGAGGCTGGGGATCACAAAGGAGTGGTGTGGGAGGCTGGGGATCACAAAGGAGTGCTGTGGGGGGCTGGGGATCACAAAGGAGTGGTGTGGGGCTGGGGATCACAAAGGAGTGGTGTGGGGGCTGGGGATCACAAAGGAGTGCTGTGGGGGCTGGGGATCACAAAGGAGTGCTGTGGGGGCTGGGGATCACAAAGGAGTGGTGTGGGGGCTGGGGATCACAAAGGAGTGGTGTGGGGGCTGGGGATCAAAAGGAGTGGTGTGGGGGCTGGGGATCACAAAGGAGTGCTGTGGGGGCTGGGGATCAAAAGGAGTGGTGTGGGGCTGGGGATCACAAAGGTGGTGTGGGGCGCTGGGGATCAAAAAGGAGTGGTGTGGGGCGCTGGGGATCAAAAAGGAGTGGTGTGGGGGGCTGGGGATCACAAAGGAGTGGTGTGGGGGGCTGGGGATCACAAAGGAGTGGTGTGGGGCGCTGGGGATCAAAAAGGAGTGGTGTGGAGGCTGGGGATCAAAAGGAGTGGTGTGGGGCTGGGGATCACAAAGGAGTGCTGTGGGGGCTGGGGATCAAAGGAGTGGTGTGGGGGGCTGGGGATCACAAAGGAGTGGTGTGGGAGGCTGGGGATCATAAAGGAGTGGTGTGGGGCGCTGGGGATCACAAAGGAGTGGTGTGGGGGCTGGGGATCACAAAGGAGTGGTGTGGGGGGCTGGGGATCACAAAGGAGTGGTGTGGGGGGCTGGGGATCACAAAGGAGTGGGGGTGGGGGCTGGGTAACACAAAGGAGTGGTGTGGGGGCTGGGGATCACAAAGGAGTGGTGTGGGGGCTGGGGATCACAAAGGAGTGGTGTGGGGCTGGGGATCACAAAGGAGTGGTGTGGGGGCTGGGGATCATAAAGGAGTGGTGTGGGGGCTGGGGATCACAAAGGAGTGGTGTGGGGCTGGGGATCACAAAGGAGTGGTGTGGGGGCTGGGGATCACAAAGGAGTGGTGTGGGGGCTGGGGATCAAAAGGTGGTGTGGGGCTGGGGATCACAAAGGAGTGGTGTGGGGGCTGGGGATCAAAAGGAGTGGTGTGGGGGCTGGGGATCACAAAGGAGTGGTGTGGGGCTGGGGATCACAAAGGAGTGGTGTGGGTGGCTGGGGATCATAAAGGTGTGGTGGGGGGGGCTGGGGAGCACAAAGGAGTGGTGTGGGAGGCTGGGGATCACAAAGGCGTGGTGTGGGGGCTGGGATCAAAAGGAGTGGTGTGGGGGCTGGGGATCACAAAGGAGTGGTGTGGGGCTGGGGATCACAAAGGAGTGGTGTGGGGGGCTGGGGATCACAAAGGAGTGGTGTGGGAGGCTGGGGATCACAAAGGAGTGGTGTGGGGGCTGGGGATCAAAAAGGAGTGGTGTGGGAGGCTGGGGATCACAAAGGAGTGGTGTGGGGCGCGGGGGAACACAAAGGAGTGGTGTGGGGGCTGGGGATCACAAAGGAGTGGTGTGGGGCTGGGGATCAAAAAGGAGTGGTGTGGGGGCTGGGGATCACAAAGGAGTGGTGTGGGTGGCTGGGGATCACAAAGGAGTGGTGTGGGGGCTGGGGATCACAAAGGAGTGGTGTGGGGCTGGGGATCACAAAGGAGTGGTGTGGGAGGCTGGGGATCATAAAGGAGTAGTGTGGGGGCTGGAATTCAAAAGGAGTGGTGTGGGGGCTGGGGATCACAAAGGAGTGCTGTGGGGGCTGGGGATCACAAAGGAGTGGTGTGGGGGCTGGGGATCACAAAGGAGTGCTGTGGGGGCTGGGGATCACAAAGGAGTGGTGTGGGGGCTGGGGATCACAAAGGAGTGCTGGGGGCTGGGGATCACAAAGGAGTGGTGGGGGCTGGGGATCACAAAGGAGTGGTGTGGGGGCTGGGGATCAAAAAGTGGTGTGGGGGCTGGGGATCAAAGGAGTGGTGTGGGGCTGGGGATCACAAAGGAGTGGTGTGGGGGGCTGGGGATCACAAAGGAGTGGTGGGGGCTGGGGATCACAAAGGAGTGCTGTGGGGGCTGGGGATCAGAAAGGAGTGGTGTGGGGGGCTGGGGGTCACAAAGGAGTGGTGTGGGGGGCTGGGGAACACAAAGGAGTGGTGTGGGGGCTGGGGATCACAAAGGAGTGGTGTGGGGGGCTGGGGATCACAAAGGAGTGCTGTGGGGGGCTGGGGATCACAAAGGAGTGGTGTGGGGGGCTGGGGATCACAAAGGAGTGGTGTGGGGGGCCGAGGGCGAAGGAGCCGCGTCACTGAGGCAAGGAATCCTCGACTAACCAAACAATTCTATATCTTCTTTAAAGCAGAAATAGTATCATGGAGTTCAATCTTTTTTTCTAGTTTATACTAAATCCATAGTACATACATACATACATACATACGTAGTTCACACAAACATACATACATATGTACATAAATGCATATTCATACATACATTATATATATATATATATATATATATATCTATATATATATATATATATATATATATATATATATCTATATCTATATATATATATATATATATATATAGATATAGAGAGATAGATAGATAGATAGATAGATAGATAGATAGATAGATAGATAGATAGATAGATAGATAGATAGATAGATAGATAGATAGATAGATAGATAGATAGATAGATAGATATATATATATATATATATATATATATATATATATATATATATATATACACACAGACAGACAGACAGACACATACATTCATACAGACATACATACATACATTCATACAATCATATAATACATAAGTAAATATATACATAAATACATACATACGTACATACATACACACGTAAATACATACATACATACATACATATATACACACACATATACATACATACATACGTAGGTACATACATGTATACACACGTACATACATACATACATTCATACATATATACATACATGTATTCATAAAATAAAATCTCCAGTCACGCTGTAAATGCTGGCGCCCACAACACAGCCTGAATCTAAAAGCAGCCTCACAACACTGGTATCGCTTTGAAACGCCAACAATTACCATTATTATCTGATGTTCAACCCTAAAACTGCATATTTGAATTTATTAACATCATCAATAATTAATCACTGAACGATATTATTCATTTTACCTTATTCAGATATAAAGATTTAGCGACGTTCACGTTGTGCTGGATGAGTGGTCGCCGCCGCGCTGGCCGTACACAACGTCGCCTTTCACGACCAGACATGGATACTGGCGTGTTGGAGGGCAATGAAGAGGTGAATGTACAGCAAGAACCACAGCCATAAGCACACACTCAAACAACAATGAGAGGTCAGCAATTTGTTAAGTTATGCGACTGTCGTCTCTCTCTTTTTTTTTTAATCAAGGGTATAGTACGAAGAGGAAGTGGCCTCTCTCTCTCTCTCCAAGTTCAAGCACTCATAACATGAGGATATCATCTTTCTGAGCCAGCAGAGGCCTTGTAATACTAAAACAAAATTAAAGGTATATTTCAAGAGATTAAAAGGCTAATTCTTGCAGCTATAGTAGTGTAGGCAATTTGTGTATATAAAAACTTAGATATGGCCTTTACAGTATGCCCTTGTCACCATCACTACCAAAATTCAAATCCCAAGTAAATTGTACCCACCACTACCATCATAATGAACAATTACCATTATCAACACCCCATTGAAGTATGGAGGGCCGCTATTGTTGTTAGTGACTCATCTCCTTAAGGCTGATCAGTACACCGTCCATACACATGATAAAACAGAAGGAAGGGAAAAGCAACAGTAAAAGGGAGCAGGATAATAACGGTGATCTACATATCTGCACCATCACCATGAAGGCTAACCCAAGCCTTACATCAGTGGTTCTCAAACTTTTCAGCATCGTTACCCCCGGCAGTGGTGTGATACGTCAACATTACCCCTTCCCCAGTCCTCCTCAGTTATGTGAAGTTAAAGGAAAGAAAATATTAGAATGCTTAACTTTTAATGCATTTTATATGTAAGAAATTAATTTTACTTAAGTCTTAAGAAATATAGAATTTAGAATGGCTTACATCATAGCTCTCCTCGCCCCGCCCCTCGCGCCATACTTCCTCACTCCAACCCCCGCATCCCCAACCCCTCTTCCCCACACCGCCCACCACCAGCCACAAGAGCTACTGCTTCCATCTCTTCTTATTTTTCTCATCCCCAATCAAAGAGTCTGTATGTATAGACTCCTTGCCCTGACTAACAAAGCTCTCAATTATCTCTTCTACCCAGATCTACTTCCACCATCACTGCTACCACAACCACGACCACCACGTTCATTCACACACACACACACACACACACACACACACACACACACGGTAGCTCAGTGGTTAGAGCGTCTGCCTCACAACCAGAAGGACCAGGGTTCGATTCCCCGGCCGGGTGAAGATAAGTTGGGTTTATCTTCTTCCACGTGTAGCCCCTGTTCACCTAGCAGTGAGAAGGTATGCGACGTCAGGCAAGGAGTTGTGACCTCGTTGTCGCGGTGTGTTGTGTGAGTGGTCTCAGTCCTACCCAAAGATCGGTCACTGAACTTTGAGATCCTTCTGTAGGGGAACGGCTGGCTGTCTCGAGAGACCCGCAGCAGAGCAAAAGGTGAATTACACACACACACACAAACCACCATAAATCTGATTCACACGTCCCCAGTCAGAAAACATCAAGAAGAAACATGCCAAGGCGGTCAACAACATCGACAAGATTACAGAATATAATAAATACGAATAACAGTAATAATTACTGCAAAAACAGCTATAATATAAATAATTATAATAATAATGATAATGATAATAATGATAATAATAATAATAATAATAATAATAATAATAATAATAATAATAATAATAAAGACTAAGATATTTCCTATACTAGACAACCCACCCACCCCGACACACATGGCTTCCCACACCAAGATGTTACAGCTTCAGAGGCTGCAGAACAAAGCGCTGAGATTTGCCACCGGACAGAAATACCCGTACACGGTAAACACAGCAGCACAACACCGCAAACTCGGAGTACAACTAGTCAGCACAAGGCTACGGGAGGCCGCCGGAAAGATATGGGAGAAACTAGACCAGCAAGACGACGTGAACTACACCCACGTTAGGAAGCTTGACGGCAGCACGAGCTTGGTCCATCCCTGGTTTCCGCGCAGCTTGAAGTCACTACGAGAACAACCGCCCACACATCACTTCACACAAGTGACGCCATAGCTTAGCTTAGCTCTCTACACACAAACAATTCAAACACACACACACCCCCAGCACGCCGGGGGTATACAAATAAGGTGCCCGATAAACAATAACTACACCAGAACAACTAACGAACCTACACCATACAACTGTACACTCCTGCTGTCTTTCCTATTCCCAACCTGTACCTCACCACTAACCCACTTCCTCCTCGTACTATACCCTTGATTAAAAAATAAATAATAATAATAATAATAACAACGGCGTAAGTATTAAAAACATTACAATATTAACAGTAGTAGTAGTAGTAGTAGTTGTGGTAGAAGTTGCTATTGCTGCTGCTCTTGTTGTTGTTGTTGTTGTTGTTGTTGTTATTGCTGTTGTTGCTGCTGCTGCTGCTGTTGTTGTACTTGTTACTCCATATGTTGCTGCTATTTATGTTGTTATTGTGGTTGTTGTTGAGGTTGTTTTTACTGCTGTTGTGGTAAATGTAGCTGTAGTGGTAGCTTTTGAATCAATCTTTAACCGGAAGTTTCTTAACCATCTATCCACTTCTGTCCTTCTTTCTGATCGCCAGTATGGGTTCCGCAAGGGGCATTCTACTGGTGATGATCTTGCTTTCTTAACTGACTCTTGGTCATTCTCTCTTAGCCGTTTCGGTGAAACTTTTGCTGTTGCGCTAGACAAATCAAAAGCCTTTGATAGGGTCTGGCACAAATCTTTGCTTTCCAAACTACCCTCCTACGGTTTCTATCCTTCTGTCTGTACCTTTATCTCAAGTTTCCTCTCAGGCCAATCTATCACTGCTGTAGTGGACGGTCACTGTTCTTCCCCTAAAGGCCTAAACCTATCAACGGTGGACGGTCACTGTTCTTCCCCCTAAAGGCCTAAACCTATCAACGGTGGAGTCCCGCAGGGCTCTGTCCTATCTCCCACTCTCTTTCTGTTCTTCACTGATGATCTTCTTTCCAAAACGAACTGTTCTATGCATTCTTACGCCGATGACTCTTCTCTGCATTACTCAACTTCTTTTGATAGAAGGCCAACCCAACAGGAACTATACGATTCCAGGCTGGAGGCCGCAGAACGCTTAACCTCAGACCTTACTATCATTTCCGATTGGGGCAAGAAGAACCTGGTGTCCTTCAACGCCTCAGAAACTCAATTTCTTCACCAATCAACTCGACACAACCTTCCAAACACCTATCTCCTATTCTTCGACAACAATTATCCTTAGCTCAAAATCTCAACTGGAAAATTCATATCTCACTAAATCAGCTTCCTCGAGGTTGGGCGTACTGTATCGTCTCCGCCAATTCTTTTCCCCCGCACAGATGCTGTCCATATACAGGGGCCTTGTCCGCCCTCGTATAGAGTATGCATCACATGTGTAAGGGGGCTCCACTCACACTGCTCTCTTGGACAGAGTAGAGTTAAAGGCTCTTCGCCACATCAACTCCCCTCCTCATACTGACAGTCTTTTACCTCTTAAATTCCGCCGCCATATTGCCTCTCTTTCTATCTTCTATCAATATTTTCATGCAGACTGCTCTTCTGAACTTGCTAACTGCATGCCTCTCCCCCTCCCACGACCCCGCTGCAGTCGACTTTCTACTCTAGCTCATCCCTATACTGTCCAAACCCCTTATGCAAGAGTTAACCAGCATCTTCACTCTTTCATCCCCTACACTGGTAAACTCTGGAACAGCCTTCCTTCGTCTGTATTTTTTCCTACCTACGACTTGACCTCTTTCAAGAAGAGTGTATCAAGACACTTCACCCGAAATTGACCTCTCTTTTGGCCACTCTTTACTTTTGTCTATTGTGGGATCAGCGACTAACGGGCTTTTTTCTACTCTCTTTTTGTTGCCCTTGAGCTGTCTCCTTTGTTGTAAAAAAAAAAGGTGCAGCAGCAGTAGCAGCAGTAGTAGACTTGTAGTCGCAGCAGGAAGCATCTGCAATAATCCCTCCGGATGACGGCTTCCGCCCTCCATCGACAGCAACCTCAGAAAGGAGACAATTTAATCTCCCAGCCACTCCCTTCTTCCTTCAGGCAACAATTTCCACCTCCCAGCACCCAACACCTCCCTCACCATCTTTTTCTTTTCTCCTCCCTCCTCTCCCCCCTTCCCCTTCTCGTTCCGCCCTGGTATAATAGCGTCTCTCTAAGAATTGGAGCACTTTATGCCACCAGATGTGTAACGCCTACTTTCCCTATTTTTTACTCTTTTTCTAAGGTTGTTACATCATAGTCGTCGCCCACTGTCCTCCTTCTATCCTCCGCCGCCTTCCTAAGCCCTGGCCTCTCCATTGTCTTGTTTTGTGGTGCTCCTAGAAAGGTCAAAATTCCTTCCTGGAGAGGTTCCTATTCCTTTCTGCCACGGCTTTAATCGCAAATACTACCTCAAAGATTTTTACGTACTTTCTCTCTCTCTCTCTCTCTCTCTCTCTCTCTCTCTCTCTCTCTCTCTCTCTCTCTCTCTCTCACCATCGCCTTATTTCGCTTTATTTCTGCGACTTTGTATTTCTTCCTAACTGTGGATAAAGTTATAAGGAAACACACTATACTTACGCTGCGGTTCTTCTTGCACGCTTGGTACAAAAAGCTGAGAATAATTTTACTGAAATATATTTTCTGTATACAGCGAATACATTTTATCCTCTTAAGTTTGCCTTTTAGAAAATATCCAGATGGAGGGTTTTTTTTTCTTCCCCTCGTGTAATTTTTAAGGGTCACGTGTTTTCCCTTCCGCTGTGCCCTTCACGAGTTGAGCCCACGGGAGACGCCACGCCCCACTCCTTTTCCCTCCCGGCCCTAATACCTCCCTCGCCCCTCTCCTCGTCCGTCTCCAGCTTTTCCCAGCCCTCTGCCGACCCAGCCACACGCTTTATAAACCGATCTTAAATAATTCATCTTAACATACGTTGTTCTTTGCCAACCAAACATCAGCTACGTGTTACGGATGTTTTATTTCGAAATCATTGTTACTACGTGGGGCCGAGGCACAAGAGCTCAGGTCTTCGGTTTAATCTCCCACTTTGCATACACATCCCACTAGCTAAAGGGACTGTCGGAGGGCGGGGAAGGTTAGAGAGAGAGAGAGAGAGAGAGAGAGAGAGAGAGAGAGAGAGAGAGAGAGAGAGAGAGAGAGGAAAAAAAAACGGGTGAACATAAGTAAACAGAAAGAAGATAGAAGGGAAGAGAGAGGGAGACGGAAAGGTAGGGGTTTTAATGAAGTGGAAGAGAAAAAAGGGGCAACCACCACCCTGGCTTCCATCCCCCAAGTCCCCCACTCTCACTATCATCGTCGCCACCAGTGTTGCCAACTCAAAATTTATAAATCCGCTAGGATGGCCTAAAAAATCCGCCAGATGATAGGTGAAGCTATAAAATTTTCCCGCTAGATTGGACTTGAAAATCCGCCAGTCACTCTTGTCAATTCTAAGACTTTTCCCGCTACATTGACATGCTATTTCGCCAGATCTAGCGAAAAATCCGCTAAAATGGCATCATTGGTCACCACCCCCGTCTCCATCACCACCCCCAAAATCTCCGTCACACTCACGATGACAGCCACAACTCGGTAGGAATTTAGACGGGATCGTTTACGTCACTATTTAAAGAGACGCTTGATAATTATCCCCAAAAGGTGTTGGTAATTGCCCAGAAAAAATATTAAGAACATCAAACGACAGTGGATCTCGGTGTATCAATCTAAGTTTTGTAAGCACCAGTGAAACAATGCAGATCACTTAACGACATGACATATTTCTTCCTCGTATGCCGGTGTGGGCCTTCTCATACTTCAAGAGCACTGAGTTAAGGGTTCGTGTGGCGTCGTAGGGCAGTATTTCCACGTAAAACTGGCCGATGGGTAGTGGGGGCTGCGGGGTTAGCCAAAAACCCGCACCTTGCCACACACTCTCAACACCTCTAGCTTCCTCTGCAGCCGCCACTACCCCATAGGCTAGTTTCAAGTGGAAAACTATAACGTCGATCTCTGCCATTGGTAACGATCAAAACAAACAAGTGACTGAAAGCGGTCCATAATAATACTGAACGAGAATGGATGAAAAAAAACGGTTGCAAGGACATCTGCTATAATACTAGTGTTAATAACAATAAGAATGGGAATAAGGATAATAAAGAAGAATACAAAGAAGATGCAAAGGATGAATATATAATTACAACACCAAAACAACAACTACTACGACTTAAACGGCAACGATGACAAGCTGGCTGGATGGCTGACTCCGGGCCGCTAGCCGTCAATCAATCGGTGTGAGGGAGAGGGACGGAGAGTGAAGGGCGTGATGGAGCGAGTGTCCACGAAAGTTAGTGACCCGTTGTATATATGTGTGTGTGTGTGTATGTGTGTGTGTGTGTGTGAATCCACGTAGTACCTTACACACACACACACACACACACACACACACACACACACTCGGCCCGAGCCATAATATTTATACGAATGTTTATTTTTATGGCGTTGTGTTTCTGTTTTTCCTTGCGTTCAGAGGTGCGGAATGCCCGTGTTTGCTCTCGCTGTAGTGCTTCCCTTCACGTTTATTTGCGCGCCAAACTTTATGGTTCATTCCCCCGCAGTGTTGTCGCCCGGGGCAAAAGGCGGGGAGGGTGACCGCGGCGGCTAGGCGAGGGCGCGTGGCGTTGCTTGACTTTTAGAATACAAAACCCACTGTCACCCTTTGCCAACTGTACTACACTACACTCTTGTCTTACTGTAATTCAGTTTTATATTAAACACTTCCCTCACGACTCGTTTTGAAGGCTTTTGAGAGCTGCTTTCCTCCGACCATTTAGAATTTAAATATCTTTCTACGAACAAAAAGAGAACCTGAGATGTCTTCCGCGAGCCAGCACCGGAGTATCCCATGACCTGTACTCATATCAGAAAAATAATAACAGCTAAGATATAAAATATACAAGAGGACGCTAAGAAATCAAAGGTATATCAAGACACCTCTCCAAATGAAACTCATCTCTCATTCTTTATCCTTTTACTGGAGCAGCGCTTGGCTGACTTTTTTCTATTGGATATGCCCTTTACTTGTTTTCATTGATGTAAAAAAAGTATGAAAAAAGCATTTCTACATAGTGTAAACAATTGTGTATCCTGCCAATGTACCTAAAAACTATGCTATACTCTTTACAATTTTTTTTTTTCACGATTTCGCTTATGGCGCCGGTAGGCTTTCCTGGTAGGGCCTGATGGTCGGCCCCAGCCGATTGTGGCGCAGGCAAGTGTTTACAGTGGCGTGGATTGGGACTTTGCGGATCTGTAATAATGATGTATGTAATGATTGTAGTCAGTCGTATACTTGATTCTGATAATCTAACATGTTATTGGTCAACAGTCATTCAAATCTCAATTCGTCACTGACAGTTTAGTAAATTTAGGAGTTTTTAGCGCTTTTGGGGAGTGTATCTCTAGGCTATCTGAAATTTTAAGTTGGCAACTCTTGGACAGTGATGCCATTTTAGCTGATTTTCCGCTAGATCTGGCGGAATTGCATGTTATCTAGCGGGAAAAAATCTTAAAATTGACAAGAGTAACTGGCGGATTTTCAAGTCCAATCTAGCGGCAAATTTTTATAGCTTCACCTATCATGTGGCGGATTTTTTAGTCCATCCTAGCGGATTTATAAATTTTGAGTTGGCAACACTGCTCTTGGAACGCCTGAAGCAGCAGTGGCCGGCGGGCACGTGGCGGGGTTGTGCGCGCGTCAAGCAGTGTTGCCAGATCTGCCGAAATATCATGAGATTTACTGAAATTTTGATGAACCTCAGAAATAATTTGTCAATCTCATGAATAATTTAAATATTGCTTTTCCAAATTTTCACCAAATAGTTAAAAAAAATGCTGATATCATGCTTTTTAACCTCATTTTATCTACATAATATATAGCACAAGAATCACTACATATATATTAAAGTGCGTCTGCCGAATTTTTTACCTACCTACTGAATTTTCTCGCAATAATCTACTGAAATTTCCTCTGCGCCATCTGGCAACACTGGCGTCAAGTGTCCGGGATTATTTATATGAAACTGACTGTGGATTTCAACTTATCATCTGACCAAGGTAAGAACAATAATGAGTACTTCAATATACAGGTAAGACCATGCACTATGCCATGAAATGATAGATATGTGATGAAACAGGAATAGATATGATGTAGGTGAGTGAGTGCAAGGAGGCAGCTCATGGAAGCAGGCATTATTAGTTTATCGTTTTCACAATACTGAAACGTTATAGTTGTGGCAGCTGTGGTAGTGATGATTGTTGTAGTTATGCGCCACACCAGGCAGCACCGGTATGTGTAGTGTGTTGGGTTTGTTATCACAATAATTTTATGATGTGAGGCAGCGGCCGTGTTGAATGTAGGTATAAGTAGACTCTCACGGCAAGGCCATTACACTTACTGTGGCAGAGGCTGAATACGGTAATAATGAGAGAGAGAGAGAGAGAGAGAGAGAGAGAGAGAGAGAGAGAGAGAGAGAGAGAGAGAGAGAGAGAGAGAGAGAGGGTAGGTAGGTAGGTAATTGCTGATCAAGCTTTTAAGAAACTGTTAGGTGTTTAGGTGTATTTATGACAGAGCTATATGTACAGTGGTTATTTACAGTCATCATCATCGAGAGAGAGAGAGAGAGAGAGAGAGAGAGAGGGGGTAACAGGTTGTCGACAATCGCGTAGCCTAATAAATTGTTGACCAAGCTTTAAAGAAACTGTTAGGTGTTTAGGTGTGTTTATGGCAGAGTTATATGTACAGTGGTTATTTACAGTCATCATCATCATCATCGAGAGAGAGAGAGAGAGAGAGAGAGAGAGAGAGAGAGAGATTAGGTAACGGGTTGTCGACAGTCGCGTAGCCTAATAAATTGTTGACCAAGCTTTAAAGAAACTGTTAGGTGTTTAGGTGTGTTTATGGCAGAGCTATATGTACAGTGGTTATTTACAGTCATCATCATCATCAGAGAGAGAGAGAGAGAGAGAGAGAGAGAGAGAGAGAGGGTAGGTAACGGGTTGTCGACAATCGCGTAGCCTAATAAATTGTTGACCAAGCTTTAAAGAAACTGTTAGATGTTTAGGTGTGTTTATGGCAGTGGTTCTTGCTATATGTACAGTGGTTATTTAGTCGTCATCATCATCATCATCATCATGGTATTTGATGGCATTGTGTTGGGATTGTTATCAAAGTGATGTGAGCAGTAGTCGTGCTGTAAGTATATGTAGGCAGTCATGGGTATTAATTACTGGGGCAGAGGCTGAGTACGGTAATAACAGTATTGAGAGAGAGAGAGAGAGAGAGAGAGAGAGAGAGAGAGAGAGAGAGAGAGAGAGAAATTGTCGACAGTCTCAGTAGCCTAATAAATTGCGAACCGCGCATCGAAGCTGCTTTGCGTTTGTATACATGTGTGTGTGTGTGTGTGTGTTGTTCACAGTCATCATTATCATCTTCTTTATTATAATGTTTAATGATAGCCTATTAAAAGGATTCTTCATACTTCTCAATGATCAATAGGATGACGATGAAAGTGATAATAATTATAAATATTTTTTTTATTAATATGTTTGTCGTAATGGTTAAATTTATTTTTATTAATATTACTGTAGTTATAGTTATGTGTGTGTGTGTGTGTGTGTGTGTGTGTGTAATATACGTAGATGGATATTTAGATAGATAAATAATATAGATACATATATAAACCCTCGCTAAATCGGATAAGTTGGGAAGAAATCCAGTCGAATTACACGAAAATATTATTCATCACAGTGTTAGAATATACGCTCGTATAACGAACTTGAGGTTCATTGAAACTGAATAGGAAGCGTTCTTGGGCTCCTATCTTGAGTGACCTGAAACACCTATTACGTAATGTGAACGATGTTGTATGTACTACTACACTGAGTCTGAGTCATCACACGAGCGATAATAACACATAAGTCCTGTACTTTTTGATGAATAAATACATTAAATGGCACACGTAAAGATTATAATACTCATACAAACACACACGAACACATATACTTATTAAAAAATAATATTCTAAAATAGGCTTAGCTAATGACTATTTTTTTTGGTTTGTTTGTTTCTTTGGCTGTGGTGGCCCATGAACGAATTTGTCATCAATGTTCTGTCGACGCTCTCTCTCTCTCTCTCTCTCTCTGCTGTTCCACTGTTCCTTGAATGCGGATGGATACGATGCCAAATTGAACGATCCTTGCAGTGTACTTCTAGTTACTCCGGGTTAATGTTGAAAGATTAAAAGCCCCGTTCACACTGCCGATTCTGGGTCACGACAACCCCAGCGACTCCGGGTATACGAGGTCTTGGGTGTGAAATGTTGATGTGAAAGGATCGCACATCGTCGGAAAGAGGTCTAGAAACGATCGCCGGAGGCTAATTCGGCACAGTGTGAAGGAGGTCTAAAGGTTGTTTTGTTGTGGGCCAGAGTCGCCACAATGTGAACTGGGCTTTAGAGTTTTTTGGAAATTTTCTTGTAGAGTTCCCAGATAACAATTTAGCGGCGGCCAACTGCGAGATATTATTTGCTTGGGGTTGTTGTGTTCTATCATTTCTGTTATGTGACCTATTCACCGAAGCGCATGTTTATGATATAGGCTCAATACTTTTACATTAAATTTTGGTTCCATTCACTATGTTTGTGAGTTTTTTTTTGTCAATACTTTTACATTAAATTTTGGTTCCATTCACTATCTGTTTGTGAGTTGTTGTTTTTTCTTTCCCAAGACATTGTTTACATTAGACCAGTCTGTGTGCCGTCTCTTCACCATTCCTAAAAGCTGTAAACAAAAGTTATACATTTTTCAGCCAGATTAGCCCATGTTTTGTCGATGTGTTCTTGTGGCTGAAGGCTGAGGTCAAGTCTATATTTTATAGTGGTAGAGTAAGGTAAGATTGCACAGCTCAGTCATCTACTTAGCTGCTGTCTCTGAGGTATATGAGTGCGGAGTGTGAAATCGTTTTTGATAACAGCTTAGGTTGCCCTGTCCAGCATTCTGCTCCTCTTGTGACTCTGGCGGTGTGGACGTCTTTCTTGACATTGATATGCTAGAATAGATACCAGTGTTTTGATCTCGGGAGCATCATCACGGCTAACACCACATTATCAAAGCTAAGGCAATCATCACCACAACCACCACCATCACAAACATCACACCTTTACTATATCATCGTGTATGGACGATTTTACACTACAGATTTGCTGACACCCTCATACACCACCAATACAGTGAGGACCTCCATCACCACCACCACAATCACCACCACCACAATCACCACCACCCTGTATGAGCCCTCTTTGTACTGCCTCTCATAGCCACATCACCACGGTTGACACTAACATGAGTACAACCAAAACGGCAAACACCTCAATCCCCACCACTATCACCACCACCACCACCATCACCACCACCACCCCTCAAGACCCCAAGCAATCAGCAAAACGCCGTCATTTCAAAGCTACCAAACACATTGCAGGTATTCCCTTTCCTTCCAGCTAGCAGAATATACATCGCAACTTCTTTCAGTGAATCCTCAATCATTGCTTCTAAAATAGCTTTAATAATTTTCCACGGACGTACCTCTCCTAGATATCATGATGGCTGGAGAGTTCAGAAGAAGCACAGAAATGAGAAAAATGGGCTAGGTGGAGGTGGCCAAACCAAATAAAAATCAATAAAAAAATAAAAAAAAAATTAAAAAAAATCGCCCAAAAGGCTTGGAAGGTCCCCACAGTATATAATGTTTGCCAGAGGATATACTTATGGGCTTCCACGCAGAGAGACCCACCAACCTTCTCTCACCCACCCCACTCTCTCTCTCTCTCTCTCTCTCTCTCTCTCTCTCTCTCTCTCTCTCTCTCTCTCTCTCTCTCCTAGTGTTTGTTCTTACTATATATTCTCCCTCTCTATTTCTTGTTTATTATCTTGCACCATTAAGCCTCGTCTTGTGTCTTGCCATTTTAATCTCTCTCTCTCTCTCTCTCTCTCTCTCTCTCTCTCTCTCTCTCTCTCTCTCTCTCTGAAGGAACGAAAGAAATAATGTATAGTAGTAATAGCGTGTCATATTTTCCTCGACTTTTCAGCCCCAAAATTTCACTGTTATTGGCGCCACATGTGGTCTCAAATTTCTCTCACGTCTCGCCGACTTGGGGGAGGCGAGACTCTGGGATGAAGACAGTGCTTTGCCGCGCACAACATTCTTGCTCCCGGTAATGCGACGATTTGTTACCAGGAGAAGGTGGTCGCCTTCAATACCGGTATAATAGAGAGGAAGCTTAGCCACGAGGAGGAGCAGAAGGAGAAGGAGGAGAGGGTGGAGAAGGAGAAGGGAGGAGAGGAAAAAGCGGAGGCATATCGTGATAAGGAAAAGGAGGAGGTGGAGTACGAAGAGAGGGTGGAGGAGAAGGAGGAGGAGAAGGACGTGGAGGACAAGGAGGCATATCGCAGGGCGCTGGAGGAGAAAGAGGAGGGGAAGGGTGGGTGAGAGGGAATGCATTGTTGGTGAAAAGGGAGAGAAAGCATTAGACCGGAGAGAGAGAGAGAGAGAGAGAGAGAGAGAGAGAGAGAGAGAGAGTACTACACATGATGAGTTCTATGTGATCAATGACACACACACACACACACACACACAGACACACCAATCTATCAGCTCCAGCCATTGCTTCGATATCAACTGCCATTAACAAAGCCATTCACATATAGGCAGAAGGAGAAAGTAATAAACAATAAAGGGGCCCATTATCTATCCTGGTTGGAATTCCTTTTTCTTGAGTACGCACACACAATCGGAACCTTTAACCGTGACCAATATTAGGATCTTATTTATATAACAGTCACCCTTTGTGCATTTTTTTGGTGAAACGTGTTGAGCCCCGTTCACACCGTGCCGACTCTGGACCACGACAACCCAGCGACTCCGGGAACACGAGGTCTTGGGTGTGAAATGTTGACATGAAAGGGTCCCACATAGTTTTTCCGACCATATGCGACCCTTCCACATCAACATTTCACACCCAAGACCTCGTATACCCCGAGTCGCTGGGTTGTGGCCCAGAGTCGGCACAGTGTGAACGGGGCTTTACTCCAAGACCAGTGAAAAGTCGGTATCTCGTGAGGGCACCCGCACCGAAGCACCGTCTCGGCAGCTTACAAACACATTGAAACTTGTGCAGCAGCAGTTGGTGAGAGCCCCCTACGCGCACACACACACACACACACACACACACACACAAACAAACGGATACACACAAAAAATGAATAGAAACATGGAGCTCCGTAGTCCAATGAATGGTTAACACGCGCTGCTCACAACAGAGGTCTTGGGGTTCGAATCTCGGGCGGAAAAGTTGGAAAGTTTCGTTTAGTCGGCGCAACATCTGTGGTCATATGCCGGAGAGAGACAGGAGGGGGAAGGAATTATAGAAGGGAACAGACCCCAGGAGACGGGACACAACCCTCTATTAATACCTGGTACCCATTCACTACTGGGTGGACAGGGGCGTAGGGTATCGGAAAAGCCGCCCAAATTTTTCCACTCCCCCCGGAAATCGAACCCTCTTGGTTGTGAGCCGAGTGTGCTAACCTCTGCACCACGAAGCCCCCATCTCGGGCGGGGGAAAGACGGATTAGCAGTCTCCTTTCATTTGTAAACACTTGAAAGTTGAAACACTTGAAACACTTTATTATGCCTACAAAATATGGTTTTATAATAAGGATATATGAATTTAGTATTTAGTAAATTGTAAGCAGCCTATTTAAAGCAGATCCTGCTTTTTGGGCAGCATATTTGTAATTTTTTTGGTTCAGTCGCCAATAGACATACATATCGTCACTCTCATAAAATAATCCACTAAGTCAGTTTTCAGCGATTTCCAGGTTTTTGTCCATCATTTTTTTAATACGTGACGCCCGTTTTTGTATAGTTGCCCTCGTCATTCAGGGTTTGTGTGTTCTAGAATTGGCCTTTTCATTTCTGCCTTAACCTTAAGCCAAATGCGATAATGACAGTTCTTTTCTGATTTCCTGTAAAGTAGAAAATAATGACTTAGGCGATTTGCTTACGAAGGTGACGATATGTAAAAAAAATTAATTCATTACGTAATACATATTTACCCCTCATCGAACATAATAATCTACTTACATACATTAGATACAGGTAGCTTTATCAATACTGGGCAATAATATACTGTTTATACTGTTTCTTAAATGTATGCAATGTTGGTAATAGTTGAACGTGATTTGGCACAGACTTCCAAATTTTTGGACCAGATAAGCTAGAGAATGTTGGAAGACTGACAGGTTATATTGTGGAACACGGAGATTCGGATTCGCCTTTCATTGGTAGCCTGGTTAATTATACTCCCAGGTCTTTCTCTGCTTCTGTGGTGGATAGTGGAGTGTTTCCTATGTGGTATTGGTATGCTGGATATCCTCTCCCAAGGTGCAGGATTTTACATTTTTCCTCATTGAATTGTAGCAGCCACTTTTTTGTTCCATTCCTGTTGCTTGGTAATGTCTTCTTGTGGGAAATCCGCGGTCAAGGGGTTAATGTCTACAGTGAATGGCGTCTTGAAAACGTTATGAGAAAATTGTGAGACGGGCGGCCGAGTATCACACTATCATGATAACATCACCATAATAATCTTAAGCTATTACTAATTCACTGCAGGACAATGTTCTCTACCTCGCTATCCTGTTGATCTACTTCATCCAGCTCTATCAAAATACTTTTATTTAATTTTTCCACCTGGTCCTCTGCCCTGACTACTGCAATTCCCGGGTTGTAACTTTGCTACTTTGATTGTATATATGTTTTCATTTCTACGCATTTAACATGCCTAGTATAGTCCGTGAATGATTTAGGAGATATTGTGCCATCATGCCTAACACCTTTATTATTTAGATTTTCTCGGTGTTCTTGTGGGGTTCAATGATTATCCTACTCTCTGTACAACATTTATGTGAGCTTCCTCTGGTCCGTGTTCTTGAGTGCCTGCATGACTGCTGAATGTATTTTGATAACACATTGCTGAGGTTGAGTACTGCTGAAAACAAAACTTGAACGAAGAGTTTTATATCTATGTATGACAACATGCAAACTGTTTTGATCGCTGTGTTTGGCAGCTTGCATCCCAACCGATAAGTTATGCTGCTGCTCGTAACGAAAACCAAAAGAGCCTGAGCGGAGCTGTCGTTGCTCCCTTGGGGGCGAGCCCCCCTGGCCCACTACCGTCAGACAACTGTTATTGTTTTGTCCCTGAATCGTTTTGTGGAATATGAACTCTTTCGAGGCCGGTAAGCGCATGTCCTGGGTGTAATCTTGGGGGCTTTGAAACGACATTCAGACGGTGTATATTCAAGGCACGTGAATATATATTAATATTAATTGTACATTTGAATTGACAATGATTTTAAACACCAACTTGAGCATTCATTTTCGTACGTATCCGACAAAACTGCTGCCATTAACGGTAGGTTCACCTATCTCTAACATTTTATAATTTTACGTATGTTATCTTTATATTCGCAGAACAATTTTTTTTTATTAATCACATATATTACCTTCTGTGCCTAGTTGTCTCAGCCTATATATCAATATTTCCTGATATGTTAGACTCGTTGCTACTGTTGCTACTATCTGACAACAACTGAACCGTTCAAAAATATAGATTAGGGAATATGGTTTCGAAAACGACCTAAATTTCACACGGAACGAATAGCTTACATACATACATACTTACAGAACACTACACTATCATGGATACATACATGCATACCATACATAACCAGAGAATGTATACATATATGCACGTATACGGACACAGTACAGGGAGATCGTTCTTATCTCCGAAATGATCTGGACGACTGCGAAAAAAAGAAAACTATGCTGCTGACTTACACACATTCTCTCTCTCTCTCTCTCTCTCTCTCTCTCTCTCTCTCTCTCTCTCTCTCTCTCTCTCTCTCTCTCTCTCTCTCTCTCTCTCTCTCTCTCTCTCTCTCTCTCTCTCTCTCTCTCTCTCTCTCTCTCTCTCTCTCGCGTACCTGCTCTAAAAAACACTGCTGGGGGTCATGGTGATTGTTTCTCAAGCTTTAGGAGCAAACTTGTGCTGTAACTGTCTTCAACGTGAGTCAAGGCTGTCTCGCTTTGTCCATTAGTGTGTCCATTACAGGCTTGTTGATGGGTCTGGTGGTTGGTAGGCCGTGGCAAGGTTTGATTTGGGTCGATGGTCTTGGACAAGGGCGGTGGTGGATTAGGAAGGCATGAAAATAACATTGGAGGTTTCTGATTTTAGTGGATATATACAGTAAGCCAGCAGTTTACACTTTTATTTCAGAGCTTAAATAGTGGCTCAGTATTGGTTTGCTTTGTCTAATATTTTCTATCTCTCCCTTACTTTTCCGTCAGTGTATTTTCAGTCTTTACGTCTTTGTTATCAGGCGCCGCGTCACGTCCCATTCGCTCTCGTGCATATCTCAAGTTTCCAATCCCCGTCCCCACTTGTACACCTGCCTGCTCACCCTGACACTCCGAACCCAGACCAGATCCACCAGCCTTGCAGATGCGCTCTATGCCGCGCCAGCATTTCAATTTCGCGTAAATATGCGGAATTTCAAACAGAGCTCCCGCGCCATGAATGTGGAATGCAGTTGCTGTGTCCCGGCGCTCACAGAATTTTTCCGCCGAGGCAACTATTAGCTGAGCAAGTTTTAGAATGGAAACTTTCTTATCTGGTATTCTGACTCACCTCTACCGTGGGTGGCGTCCCCTCGTGGGGTGCCTTCCCTCCCTCATTACACATTATGCTCCGCCATTGCTAAGGAGACTCCAAACTCCCCACCACCTACCTACGCCTTCACCGGCACCGCCGCCGCCGCCGCCGCAGCTGGCGTGTGCAATTTGTCGTGCGTCACCATGAAGAACTTAATTACTGGCAAATGTCACACACTTGTCCCGGAGTAACAGACACTGCTAGCGGAAATCAATAGTGGGAAGGTGATACTCCCTCTATCGGCCCAGCCGACCATTAACACGTGCTTGTTCCCGATGCCCGCCGCCATCCCCGTCATCTTCTCCATCACCGCCACCGCCACCACCACCATTAGATATTTATCTGGGGCGACGAGTCTCTCAATTACTCTAATTTCCATTTCTTGTCCCTCTTCTACCCCACACCGCGTCCTGTACCGTTCGGGGGAAAACTGTTTGCTGAAGTCTTGCAGCAACAATCTTCTCGGGAATGTTATTAGCAGGGTTGTTTGGTTTAAATAAAGTTGATTTAAATCAAGGTTTATATTATTTTTTTTTTATTTCATTGATTTAAATCTTGATCTTATTGCAGGGCAACAATATAGAATGGAAAAATAAACAAAGAAAAGACTAACTTTGATATCAACGTTTTCCCTGTCAACTTTACATATTTTTCTGAACTGATATAGATATATATCTTCAGTCAGCCATACATGGTCCATCTAGTGTCCGGGGGCAGAGCAAGACGTTTACCGCCTTTTTGACGGTATCTTGCTGAGGCAGAGTGATAGTTTCAAAAGTATTTTACAGATCGAACCACATGTTCTTCTATGTTACTAATTTCCAAATCATGAGCCAAAACATTTAGAATGTGTGCAGTGCAACCATGGGTTAACAACTTCAGTTCATTTGCTTGTTGTAATTGCTTTCTCATCTTGTTGACATTGGCTGTATTAGATGCTTTTAAGTCTGTCATCATATAGCAAGTTTCTCACCCCGTGGATATTTTCTTTTATGCCTCCATGGTCTAATGGTGCGTGCCTAACTACGAATCCGCGGTCCTGAGTTCGAATCCCAACCTGGGCAGTCAGCGTGGAGCTCACCCAGCTGTTCATCTTCCCTTTCGGGCTGGTCGATAAATGGGTACCTGGGGAAACCTGGGGAAGGTAAACTGTGGTAACCTGGATGTCACGCTGACCCTGTGTCCCGGGGTGATGGGCTCTTCCCACCACAGGCTCAAGGGCCAATGTTACGGAGATGAGCACTGCTGCCATGCTCAGCTACACCGTATGCCCCCATCTTTACTCTTTTGGTTGGTCCCAGCCAATTGGTGGCGCAGGCAACTGTTTTATATTGCCGCCATCTTGCTTCACTAATTCCCCCCCCTCCCAAACTTCACTTGATCCTCTTTAGAGAGTTTCGCTGGAGTCCGGGTTGATACACACACACACACACACACACACACACACACACACACACATGATCCTGAGAGGATACAGGAACACTAGCTCAAAAGCGCGCTGCGGTTATAACAATTCTTTTTCTCAGAGGAATCGGCCGCCTCTATCGGATCCGAAGAGGAACACTGGCCGCCCAGGAATGCTTTGGCACCAAGACCATTCGTTATGCTCATTGATTCAGGTCAGTCCACCAGTTATTCAGGAGCAGGACTGCCGAGAATGGCGAACCGGTAATGCTAATGCCCCTTCCACCCCCAAAAATCCTGGCATCGGCCCCCCCAAACTTTTTTTCCTGGATCCGCGCCTGGGTTGGTAGGCAGTCATCAGGACAGCATGTGGGTAGTCTTGGGCCCCTCCAAACACTCAAATGAACTAAAGAAAAGCTATTAAAAGGGACAAAAAATCACCAACTATAGGAAGTGGCAGGAAAGGAAATATTTGAAACATATACTCCTTATTTTTCAAAGACTTACTTCACATACGGAAGGCGGTGGCTGAGTCGTCAAAGTAACGGCCTCGTGTTCAGGGAGGGACGAGTTTTCAATCCCCGCCGGTGCCAAGCTGGATTTTTTTTTTTCAGCCGCCGCCGAGTGGCTGCCCCTACCCTTTGTCAGAAAGACCACCCACCTACCAACCCGGACTGGATGGATGAGCTCTGGGAGGCTCTGGAGGCAGCATGAGCCAGTGCAAGATGGTGGCATGCTTGCGGGAACGGCTGCGCCAGAACGGGCTGGCACACCAGAAAGAAGCCGGAAAGAAGCCCATCTTGACCCACCTGGAAGAACCTGGAAGAAGGCGCAATGCAATGTAAAAAAAAAAAAAAAAATACATACATGGATCATCCAGTCTTTTCTGATACTTTCATTTGAAGATGCTGTAATTTTTCTTTGTGCAATTTCAGTCAGGACACGTCCAAAACATGACATGATCTGGTTATACTGTTAAGAGACTAGACAGAGTTGTGGTGTGGTGCTGGGCAGTGGCTGGCTGGCTGCGGCTGGTCAGTCTTAGGACTGGCTTAAACAGCCAGCCAGGTTACTTATGATGATGGAATATGATACAAGAACACTCCAACGAGTGTTTTAAACTAATGTAGAGAATATTGAGGTTTACATTCATTTAATTATTTTCATTTATAAAAAAAAAGATAAGAAAATCTGATTTAAATTAAAAAATCCTATATTTAAAAAAAATAAAAAAAATCAACAACCTTGGTTACGAGATTTAATGAATGAAGACAAGACCGAGAGGGCGTTCTTTCTCTTTAACCTTGCCGCTGGAAGGGCATCACGTTGTACAGGGTATACAGGCGGCAACGTTGCCAGATGGTCGTGCTCAGGCGCTTGCATTTGCCGATATCCAACCCCCAAACTATCTCCTTCACCCCTTGAACTGGTTTTATATAGAGGTATCGTTAAAATGGTTAATATTGTTGTTTCTTGGCAATAGCTAGGCGTCAGAAGCCGGTAAAAACGATGCTCTGAGTACGATAATCTGGCAACGTTGACAGGCGGGTCATCAGTAGGTCTGAGATAAATGATCTAGAAGCTGTTGTTTTTCTGAATCCTTTATACATTCAGAATATAACGGATGTTCAAGCAGATATACCCACTTGATAGCCAAATCAATATAGGGTTATCTAGAAATAGTGGTCGTATTGTTCAATGGATCGATTCATTGTGATGAAAAGTTGGATTAATGCAAGTATAACGGGGCTATTACACTGGGCAAATTTTCCGTGGATCTTCAGTCAAACCACGATTTCCGCTGGCGTGGTTCTCATATTTCCGTGGTGTTCTGACGTGTCCACGATCTTCCAAAGCTACGGTAGATTCCACCAAAGGACGACGGTATTACTCACCATCATCAGCAGCAGCAATAACAAGACACAGATGAGAACCACGCCAGCGGAAATCGTGGTTTGACTGAAGATCCACGGAAAATTTGCCCAGTGTAATAGTAGCCCCTTCATAGTCATGTGAAATAGATACCCATAGGTCGAGTAATAGATAGATAATGATTGATCAAAAAGTTCATACATATATATTTCCAATCATGCCTCATTCACCTCATCATACACACGATCGGTGTTGTCGTGTTCGGAAATGTTTGATGTGACGTGTTATATCACCAGTATCACCACCACCTCTACTCCCACTCCGGGCACCAACGTCACTATTACCACCACCACAACAACCACCACAACCACCATCACCATCACCACTACCCCCACTCCGGGCACCAACGTCACTATTACCACCACCACAACAACCACCACAACCACCATCACCATTACCACAACTCCCACTCCGGTCACCAACATCACTATTACCACCACCACAACAACCACCACAACCACCATCACCATCACCGCAACTTAAGCACGGTAGCAGCGACGGGCGAAATTTGTGGCTTTACCGTGTACCAGCGACGGGGGCCAAATTTTTGCCATGATATAACCCCCAAAAAAGAGATGAAGCATAAACTGATGACACATGCGTTGAGCAGGAGTAGGTAGGAAGACACCTACCGAACGGGCGTGAGCTACTCCCGGTGAGGATATATGGGAAGCGAGGAGGGTGCTGAAGCCCTTCAAAGACCCTTCCCATGTCCTCACTAACCGTTTCCCTTTTGTCTCATCAACACCAGAGAGCAGTTCAGCATGCTCTCAAAAGACAGTTCCTCTCTCTTTCTACACCACACTACATTCACACAACACACACACCTTTTCCCAAAATTCAAAATTCAAAATGGCTAACGAAAACACCGCCTCGGAGTCCCCGCCTGGGGGGTGGAGGGACCATAAATTCCCCCAGGGAGGACTCCCCTTCTGGCTGCCGACTTGAGAGGTGTCCTGATAACTCCTCGAACCTCCTCCTTATCAATTTCTGCAACATTCGCGGTCTTCGTTCTAATTTTCATTCTGTGGAACACCATCTCTCCTCCTCTAAACCTCACCTTCTCTTCCTCACCGAAACACAGGTTTCTGAGGCTACTGACGGCAACCTCTACTCTGTTCCCTCCTACTATCTCTATCCTAAATTTCAATCTAAAGCTGCATGTTGCGCCTACGTGCGCAACGGCGCCTACGTGCGCAACGACATCACTTGCTCTCGTGCCCACGACCTTGACTCTTCTGAATTTTCCACCATCTGGCTAAGACTTTATTGTCATTCAATTACTAAATACATCTGTGCTGTTTATCTCTCGCCTAACTCTAATAACTATGTAAAATTCTTTGACTATTTAAACTCTAAAGTGGAGCACATCTTGACTCACTCTCCCTTTGCTGAAATCTCCATCTTGGGAGATTTCAATGTTCACCACCAGCTTTGGCTTTCATCCTCTTTCACTGACCAGCCTGGTGAACAAGCCTACAACTTTGCTATCCTCAACGACCTAGAGCAGTTGGTTCAGGACCCTACTCGTATTCTCGACCGTCTTGGAGACAGGCCCAACATTCTAGACCTCTGCCTTACCTCTAATCCTTCTGCTTACTCTGTCAAACTGTTCTCTCCGTTGGGCTCCTCCGATCATAACCTTATTTCTGTATCCTGTCCTATCGCTCCTGTACATCCTCTGGACCCACCGAAGAGGCGATGCTTCTGGCATTTTGCTTCAGCTCGGTGGGACGACCTGAGGATGTACTCCTTCCCGTGGAATAATTACTGCTTCCAGGAGACCCCTCTGTGTGTGCTCAGCGCATCACAGAGGTGATTGTCTCTGGAATGGAGGCATACATTCCACGTACTTTCTCTACTCCTCATGCTAAAAAGCCTTGGTTTAATCATGCTTGTTTTCGTGCTATTAAAGATAGAGAGGCAGCTCACAAAAGGTTCCAGAGCCTTCGAACTCCCGCTACCTTTGATCTTTACATTTCAGCCCGGAATCGTGCCAAATCTATTCTCCGACTTACCAAAACTTCTTTCATTAATAGAAAATGTCAACACCTTGCTTCTTCTAATTCTTCCCGTGACTTCTGGCATCTAGCCAAAAATATCTCCTCCAATTTCACTTCTTCCTCTTTCCCTTCTCTCCTTAACCCTGACGGCAGCACTGCCGTCTCATCTGCCTCTAAAGCTGAACTCTTCGCTCAAACTTTCTGTAAGAACTCCACCCTGGACGATTCTGGGCTTATTCCTCCTACTCATCCCCCCTCTGACTCCTTTATGCCTGTTATTAAGATTCTTCCAAATGATGTTTTCTATGCCCTCTCTGGCCTCAACTCTCAGAAGGCTTATGGACCTGATGGAGTGCCTCCTGTTGTCCTTAAAAACTGTGCTTCTGTGCTGACACCCTGCCTGGTCAAACTCTTTCGTCTCTGCCTATCAACATCTATCTTTCCTTCCTGCTGGAAGTATGCCTTTGTACAGCCTGTGCCTAAGAAGGGTGACCGTTCCAATCCCTCAAACTACCGCCCTATAGCTTTACTTTCCTGTCTATCTAAAGCTTTTGAATCAATCCTTAACCGGAAGATTCAAAAGCACCTTTCCACTTCTAACCTTCTATCTGTTCGCCAGTATGGATTCCGAAGGGGCGTTCTACTGGCGATCTTCTTGCTCTCTTAACTGACTCTTGGTCATCCTCTCTTAGCCGTTTCGGTGACACTTTCTCTGTTGCGCTAGACATATCGAAAGCCTTCGATAGAGTCTGGCACCAGTCTTTGCTTTCTAAACTGCCCTCTTTCGGATTCTATTCCTCTCTCTGTTCCTTTATCTCCAGTTTCCTTTCCTGCCATTCTATCTCTGCGGTGGTAGACGGTCACTGCTCTTCCCCTAAACCTTTCAACAGTGGCGTTCCACAGGGCTCTGTCCTATCACCCAGTCTCTTCCTGTTATTCATCAATGATCTTCTTTCCATAACAAACTGTCCTGTCCACTCATACGCCGACGACTCCACTCTGCATTATTCAACTTCTTTCAATAGAAGACCCTCTCAACAGGAAGTACACGACTCCAGACTGGAGGCTGCAGAACGCTTAATCTCAGACCTTGCTATCATTTCCGATTGGGGCAAAAGGAACCTTGTGTCCTTCAATGCCTCAAAAACTCAATTTCTCCACCTATCAACTCGACACAATCTTCCAAACACCTATCCCCTATTCTTCGACAACACTCAGCTGTCACCGTCTTCAACACTAAACATCCTCGGTCTAACTCAAAATCTCGACTGGAAACTTCATATCTCCTCTCTCGCTAAATCAGCTTCCTCGAGGTTGGGCGTTCTGTATCGTCTCCGCCAGTTCTTCTCCCCCGTGCAGTTGCCATCCATATACAGGGGCCTTGTCCGCCCTCGTATGGAGTATGCATCTCACGTGTGGGGAGGCTCCACTCACACAGCTCTTCTGGACAGAGTGGAGGCTAAGGCTCTTCGTCTCATAAGCTCTCCTCCTCCTACTGATAGTCTTCTACCTCTTAAATTCCGCCGCCATGATGCCTTTCTTTCTATCTTCTATCGATATTTCCACTCTGACTGCTCTTCTGAACTTGCTAACTGCATGCCTCCCCCCTTCCCGCGGCCCCGCTGCACACGACTTTCTACTCATGCTCATCCCTATACTATCCAAACCCCTTATGCAAGAGTTAACCAGCATCTTCACTCTTTCTTCCCTCACGCTGGTAAACTCTGGAACAATCTTCCTTCATCTGTATTTCCTCCTGCCTACGACTTGAACTCTTTCAAAAGGAGGGTATCAGGACACCTCCCCTCCCGAAATTGACCTCTCTTTCGGCCACCTCGTTTGATTCTTTTTTGGGAGCAGCGAGTAGCGGGCTTTTTTATTATTGTTTTATTTTTTTGTGCCCTTGAGCTGTCTCCTTTGTTGTAGAAAAAAAATTATATATATAGATATATATATATATATATATATATATATATATATATATATATATATATATATATATATATATATATATATATATATATATATATATATATATATATATATATATATATATATATGATGATATTTATCATATTTATATCATAGATATTATATATATACCTTTGTCACCATCATCATTGCCACCACAACCACCCCTACAAAAGTTGGAAAGTTTCGTTTAGTCGGCGCAACATCTGTGGTCATATGCCGGAGAGAGACAGGAGGGAAAGGAATTGTAGGAGAAGGGAACAGACCCCAGGAGACGGGACACAACCCCCGATTAATACCTGGTACCCATTCACTGCTGGGTGGACAGGGGCGTAGGGTATGAAAAAAGCCGCCCAAATTTTTCCACTCCCCCGGGAATCGAACCCGGGCTCTCTCGATTGTGAGCTGAGTGTGCTAACCACTGCACAACGAAGCCCCCCACCACCCCTACAAATGTCACCGCCACAACCGCTACCATTACAATCATTAAATCTACCACCATCCCTCACACTACCCTCACCACTGTCATAACTGCCGCAATCACCACCACCACCACCATTTCCATCAATCAACCCTGGTGTTTAGTCACAAAGGGTTATGACGTTATTGTCCCGAAACAGGAATTTTTACCCCAGTGAAATATCCCCATTTAATAAAAAAGAGAGAAAGGGAGAGCGAGCGCAACAAGAGAAATAGAAAAGGGAGAGAGAGCCGGAATTAATTTTTCACGCATAAATGCTTGCTATTAGCCGTGATTAATGTCCACAGTAGCGTCTCCCTCCCTTATTTAAAAGATCCTCCCTTCCACCCACCCTACCAACGCGCCATCCCCTCGGGACAAAGGGTACTTGCTAATAATATTCCTTGAACCATCACATTACAGGGAGGGGTCTTCGTGGTGCAGTGGTTAGCACACTCGGCTCACAACCAAGAGAGCCCGGGTTCGATTCCCGGGCGGAGTGGAAAAATTTGGGCGGCTTTTCCGATACCATACGCCCCTGTCCACCCAGCAGTGAATGGGTACCAGGTATTAATCGGGGGTCGTGTCCCGTCTCCTGGGGTCTGTTCCCTTCTATAATTCCTTCCCCTCCTGTCTCTCTCCGGCATATGACCACAGATGTTGCGCCGACTAAACGAAACTTTCCAACTTTATTCCCTTCGTCGGTATAGGGTGTTGGATTTGAGAAAGCTGTCAGTGGGATGTGACAGGTGGCAGAAGCTTATAGAAACTGAATTCCGATACCCTACGCCCCTGTCCACCCAGCAGTGAATGGGTACCAGGTATTAATCGGGGGTCGTGTCCCGTCTCCTGGGGTCTGTTCCCTTCTATAATTCCTTCCCCTTCTGTCTCTTTCCGGTATATGACCACAGTTGTTGCACCGACTAAACAGAACCTTTCAACTTTCACATTACAGGAATCGTCCAAATGTTGCTGTACCGCTTTCATTATCAAAATTACACAAGCGATGCAATGGTCCACGACGCTTCTACCGCCAAGGCGCGTGAAGAGGGCCGTGTGAGGGACCGCCGCTCGCTCCTTTGTACTCTTTTGTATACCCTGACTTTATGGTAATGAGGAAATGAAGTCCTCCCGTACGTCTCTCTCTCTACGAGTACCTTTAGATTCACCAAGGAGCGGAGGCGGGAGGGAGGGAGGGAGTTAAGGACCGGAACAGGACTCGGGCGGGAGGGATAGAAGGAAAAGGGGAAGTGGAGGGGTTTCTTGGGAGTGAAAGGCTGGAGGATTGTGGTGAATGGCGAGAATGAATGGCTGGCGTGGGAGGAGGAAAGGAAGGAAGGGAGGAAAAGACCGGGAGAAGACTTGGCCGGGTGACTTACGAGAAGGAGGAAAAGAGTGACGGCAAGGGAAGATGGTGGAGGGTAAAGGAAGGGAATGGGTTGAGGTGGAGGGAGTAAGATGGGGAAAAGATAGAAAGGAAACCGTGAAGGTGGAAGAAAAATGAAAGAATAAACGTTTGAATAGAAGAAGAAGGAGAAGAGGAAGAAAGTGAAGAACAAGGGCTAGGTGAATGGCGATGCAGAATGGGTTGTGTAGGATGGGGAAAAAAAAGATGAAAGTCAGAGGAATGAAAGAAAACGTAGGAATGACCGGAGAGGAAGGGGAAGAAAAGGAGGATGTGGGTGAGAGGCGACAATGAATGGGCGGCGTAGGATTGGAAGAAAAAAAAGATGGTAGGGAAAACTTGAGGTGGGAGAGGAAGGGAAGAAAAACGTAGGGAAAGGAAGAGATGAACTGTAAAAGAGATGAACCATAAAAGAGATGAACCGTAAAAGAGATGAACTGTAAAAAAGATGAACTATAAAAAAGATGAACTGTAAAAGAGATGAACCATAAAAGAAATGAACTATAAAAGAAATGAACTGTAAAAGAGATGAACTGTAAAAGAGATGAACTGTAAAAGAGATGAACTGTAAAAGAGATGAACTATAAAAGAAATGAACTGTAAAAGAGATGAACCGTAAAAGAAATGAACTCTAAAAGATGAGGCATAAAAGAGATGATGTATAGAAGAGAGGAAGTATAAAAGAAAAAGGAAATGAAGAAGAAAAAGGAGAGGAAGGGGGAAAAGCGATAACTAGGTGGTGAGTGATTGGCGAATGGTGTGATGTCGGATGGGAAAAATAGATGGGAAGGAAAGAGTGAGGGTTGAAGAAAAAGGAAAGAATAAACGTAGGAATGAAAGGAGACTCTGGTTGGTATTTTAAGACACTCTCGCTTCTCACATCACCTATTTCTAAAGGTCAAAGAGGGGGTCAGTCGGGTCCTAATGAGTGTTTCTTCAGGTTCACGGTACAGAAGAAGGGTCAAACTACCACCAGGGTCATAAAACTACTCCTGGAAATGCCCACAACTCCTACGAAAGCCTTGTCAAATATATGCTTCTTTAGGTTCACGGTACAGAAGAAGGGTCAAACTACCACCAGGGTCATAAAACTACTCCTGGAAATGCCCACAACTCCTACGAAAGCCTTGTCAAATATATGCTTCTTTAGGTTCACGGTACAGAAGAAGGGTCAAACTACCACCAGGGTCATAAAACTACTCCTGGAAATGCCCACAACTCCTACGAAAGCCTTGTCAAATATATGCTTCTTTAGGTTCACGGTACAGAAGAAGGGTCAAACTACCACCAGGGTCATAAAACTACTCCTGGAAATGCCCACAACTCCTACGAAAGCCTTGTCAAATATGTGTTCTTGGGCTGCGATTTGTCTTGTAATACGACCCACAATGTCTCCAAATAACAACAACCACCTCAGAACAAATTAACACCTACACAATACAAATATACACTCCTACAAACTTTCCTCTTCCCTCACCTGTACCTTCTCCACTAACCCACTTCCTTTTCTTACTATGCCCTTGATTAAAGAAAGTGCATGAATAGGAAGGAGGAGTGGAGAGTATGTATAGGTGTTGCGGAAAAGAGATTGAAGGAGAGGAGGGAAAGGTGTGGTGAGTGGCTGCATGGAGTGTGTCTGTATGTGTTGTGAGGTGAGGGAGGGAGAGGTTATGGTGATTCTTGATGGCGTTTGCGTGTGTAGGTTGGTGTGTGCTAAGTCTATATATACCAAGTCAAGTCATACGCAGGTTTGTGGGAGGAGACACGGCCGAGGCGTGGTTTATGCGTAACACTGCTTGGAGCCAAACTAGAGAATGTAGAAACAGGGATTTAGAGAAAACGAGGAAAGGGGAACTAATTTGAATCAATCACTTCATCATGCCCTCCTTCACACCCCACACCGCCGTTTGTAGTCATTGAAATTACAGTCACGCAATAGCACAATAAAAAGACATATTTTTTCGTCAGTGGCTTGCCTGAACGCGCTGTGAAAGAAGGCGAGAATGCACATCCAGAGTGCACATACAACCCCAAGTTTAGTCACCCCTGAACTGGCGGGTATTTTGTTTTGGCTCCAAGTGACGTCATCCCGCTGCTCCGCCCCAAAACCGCCTCCTGCGCGTACCGGTCGCAGTTTTGAAACAGAGTGACTTGACTTGCTGTATATAGACTTAAGGTGTGTGAGGCGGTGAAGTAGAGGAGCGTCTCCTCACACCTCATCCTGACCAGCCAAACCGCCTATTTCAATCCCCCACACCTACATATCCTTTCTCCTTCCGCTTCCCCTTCCTTCTTCCCACCGAAAACTCCGCCGCCACAATCGAGAATCCATTTATCTCGCGAGGAAAAAAAGTAGACTTCAAAGATCGGAAATGGTGGTTATTTTTTTTTCGTCTTCCTCTCTCAGGTACCAACTTTTGTAATAGAAACAACAACAGCCACCGCCACAACAACAACAACAAAAGTTACAGAAACAACACGTCAGGAATCACCAATTGTTTTTTCCCAACTATTGTTATATATTCCCACAATAATAATAATAATAATAATAATAATAATAATAATAATAATAATAATAATTTTTTTTTACGTCTACGCCTTTAGCGCCGGTACGCTTGCTTGAGGGGCCTGGATGGTGTTCGGCTCCAGCCCGTCATGGCGCAGGCAGGTGTTTATAGTGGCGCCATCTTCTCTTGGCTCATGCTGCCCCCCGGAACTCGTTCTTGATTCACTTGGACGGTTTCCTCTAGAGTCCGGGTTGATGGGTGGTCTTCAGGACAGCATGTGGGTAGTTTTAAGCCACTCGGCGGTGACTGAAAAATCCGAGGTGGTAGCGTGGGGATTCGAACTCGTGTCGTTTGTCACGTGGTGAATGTGGGCCCAGCACGCTACCACTCAGCCACCGCCTACCCATTAATAACAATAATAATAATAATAATAATAATAATAATAATGAAGATGAAACACTAGCACCAGAAATATAAAGAAAATAAACACCCAAAGCCAAGTCTCTCTCTCTCTCTCTCTCTCTCTCTCTCTCTCAAGAAACACAACTCCATCACCGCCACCACCAGTACCACCACCAATACCACCACCACCAATACCACCACCACCAGTACCACCACCACCACCACCACCAATACCACCACACCACCACTACTGTCACCATCAGAGCCACCATCACCGTCGCCACCTCCAACCCCACCACTATCGCCGCCGCCGCCGCCTCTCCACCATTACCAATACTACCAACCACTACTCAAAACCCCGGCCACAAAGGACCCAATCCTCTGTTCCAGTCGCACAATACACCAACATCAATGTACCGCCAAATATTGCTTCCTCTCCCCCCCCCCCCATCTCTCTCTCTCTCTCTCTCTCTCTCTCTCTCTCTCGTCGCCTTGGTTTTATTCTGCCTTCCAGTTCACTTTGTTCGCGTTCCCTTTTCATCCTCCTCCTCCTTCTCCTTTTACTTCTCCTCCTCCTCCTCCTCCTCCTCCTCCTCCTCTCCCTCCCCCTCCTCGTCCCTAGCCAAGTATCTGCAGTAGTAACACTTTCTTTCAGTTTTCTTTCGTACGGCTCATAAAGTGCTAGTCTCGCAGGCCAAAGTGTATGCAACTGTTCGCCAAAAGTTGTCGGGCATAAAGTGATCCTCCTCCTACACGGCTTCCCCGGCCTCGCCTCTCCCGGTCGCGGCGCCCAGCAGTCCCCGCCAAGCAGCCGCCGCCCGCCGGTATTGCCGCGTCGAGCCGTCGTCGTGAAACATCAAGGAAGAACGTGATTGGCTTCCTGACATTTTTCTCCACCAGTCAGAGCGGCTCTCACGCGCTGATCTGGGTTGTGCACACGTTTTCAGCCGTGTGGAAAGTGTTTAGAGTGACTTTTGTTCTTCGGTATTGTACAACAGTCGCAGGAGCCCGGGTGGGGGAAGTCACGGCGGAGTGGCCCGAAATGCCTGAGGATATCTGAGATCCCTCGCCGTCCTGTTCGTCTCTCCCTACTACTTGCGTACTGCATTTTCATTTCATTAGAACCAATGCACATATCAGACTTAAATTGCAAAACTGTTAACTTCTTGGCATAGGATTTATAAAATTAATTGATTTTTATAATTTTCAAAAAGGGATTTATTTGATATCAAACTTGAATACTGGCCATTGACAGCAAATCTTTCCTGCATATTTTTAATGCTGCCCGAGAGCCGCTAAAAAGTCTTATCCTCATTATTTGGGAGGAACTGGTATTGCGTTCGTAATCACCCCGCAGAAGCCAATCGGAAGCAGTAGATTACGGGCCAGATGGCTTCGCCTTCCTCTCTCTGTAGACCACCTCCAGCACATGCTGACAATAGCAGTGTTGGCAGCATTCAGGCAAACGCCAATGAGAACCGCCTGACAATAGCCCTGAGGGGTCGGATTATCTCGCTCAAAGGACTTGGAAAACGAATCTTACTTTAAAAAAAGAAAGATAAAAAAAGAAGTACAAGAAACGAATCGAGGGTGTACGATTGGATGCGGGAACCATAACAAAAAAATATGAGTGTGTGTGTGTGTGTGTGTGTGTGTGTGTGTGTGTGTGTGTGTGTGTGTGTGTGTGTGTGTGTGTGTGAGAGAGAGAGAGAGAGAGAGAGAGAGAGAGAGAGAGAGAGAGAGAGAGAGAGAGAGAGAGAGAGAGAGAGAGAGAGAGAGAGAGAGAGAAAGTGTGTGTGTGTGTGTGTGTGTGTGTGTGTGTGTGTGTGTGTGTGTGTGTGTGTGCATGCTTGCGTGCGTGCATCATTATCCATTGTTATTGAAGACAGTTTACTGAGAAACACACGAAACTTAAAATATTTAACTTTCTTTATGGACACAGTGATATTCAGCTATGTTCTTACACAACGCAGGGACGGCATGAATGTTCTTTGACTCTGAAGACACACTTTTTTAGCATGTCATCATGAAGAAAGTGTTCCTGACGGGGCCGACCTCTACTTTCAAGTTTCGCACAGACAAAGGTGAAAGTTTCCTCCCAAAGACAACTATTAAACTGGACGCGTATTCTCAAACCCTTCGGCGCCCAATTACACATATTTGACAAGGCTTTCGCAGGCGTTTCCGGCATTTTCAGGTGTAGTTTAGTGGCCCTGGTGGTTGTTTAACTCTTCTTCTGTACCATGAATGTGAGAAAAAGCTCATGAAAGCCCGATTAATTTCCATTTTGACCTTTGAAAATTGTTGATGTGCGAGGTGGAAGCGTCTGAGTGCTTTTACTGCCCACTGTATTCCTTTGAACGTCAGAGGCCTCGGGCGAGAGAACATTCGTGGAGCAGAAAAGAACAGCCAATATGAACATTATCAAAGTCACTCGATGTCTTCAGGTGTGGACCGGCGGATACAAGAAGGGGGACTGGTAACTCGAGTGGTGACTTGGTTATGATTCTTTCAGTTTTGGTTCAACTTTCACATGACTCTACGTGCTCTGCTTGAAGGTTTATGTTAAAGGAGATAGTCATCCATTCGGTACGTGTAGTGTGGAATTGTATGGAGATTTGATTTTCATGTTTTTTTTTTAGGGTAAAGGAGACGGAGCCAAAGTCTGTATATAAAAAAGAAAGTGCAATAATACAGCACCTGGAAAATAGATAGAGTAAGTCAAAATACGTTAATTATTTAGTTACTGTTTATAAAATCATGATTAGAACTTATTCTCACCCCCTGACAGGCTGTGCAGCGCGGCGCCACTCAGCCAGGCCTGACGATAACAGCGCCAGGGTCGAGCAGCCACGACCCGCCGAGGCGCACGCCAGCTGGGCCGCAGGGTCGGCGACGGTCCATTAACACCAAACAACTGAAGGCCTCGCTGAGGACTTCCGCCGTTCAGTGTGAAGGTAAGCATCACTGACAGCCTTATGTGCGGCCTTTTTGTGTTGTGTCCTCTGAGGAGGGTAAGTTTGGAATTCTAGTACTGATTTACAATTGTACAGCGTTCACTCTCCTTTTCTTGGTTTTCTGGTTGTCTTTGAAATGAGGTTTGCAAAGCTGCTTACAAAACATTTCTGCGCAGTGTACTTTGTTGGTAAATAAACACTCGGGACGCTCAAGCTGTGGAGGAAGAGCAAAAATAAACTTCTTTGTTAAAAATTATTGCATAGATTTTGAGGCAAACTTATTTACTACGCAACGTTTCTGTTGTGTGCTAACTCACACAGACTTTCATTTAGCTTTTTTTTTATTAATGTTTACTTTTTTTGTGCCCTTGAACTGTCTCCTTTGCTGTAAAAAAAAAAAGAAAAAAAAGTGAAGAGAATGGAGGTTCAGAGGAGGCAGCGTTGATTCTAGAAAATGTTAGCGACACTTTTATCATGTTCAGCAGTTTTCTAACGGTGTTGTGACAGAGAGAAAATAATTTACTTTGGGATGTTGGTTAAATCAGTTTCACGAGCCTCTAACTTCCGTAGTTCTTTTTACGATGTTACATCTTGTTACATAATGGAGGTCTTCCCCTCAAACTTTTTTCATTCCTTTGAAATAGTTGCATATCCACGAGGTATAATGTACAGTGCTTTGTTTATGCAAACGGTGTCTTGTTATGCAAGGTTTTATTGTGTAGACATCAAAGAAACTTAATATGGAATAAACACCTCTCATTGTTATGATTAACCCGGTAGCAGCGACGGGCAAAATTTGTGGCTTTACCGTGTAGCAGCGACGGGCAAAATTTGTGGCTTTACCGTGTAGCAGCGACGGGCAAAATTTGTGGCTTTACCGTGTAGCAGCGACGGACAAAATTTGTGGCTTTACCGTGTAGCAGCGACGGACAAAATTTGTGGCTTTACCGTGTAGCAGCGACGGACAAAATTTGTGGCTTTACCGTGTAGCAGCGACGGACAAAATTTGTGGCTTTATCGTGTAGCAGCGACGGACCAGATTTGTGCCATGATATAAAAACCCCAAAATAGATGATACATAATCTGATCACAAATGCTTTGATATATATTATGAAAAGGTTTGTGTAAGGGGTGATTTTTTCTCATTTTCTCGCTTGGAGGGACCATTAAGAAACATGATCCCCGCTGCTACTGGGTTAACCTGATTTGCGCGTTCGTGCTTCCCCGTGATGTTGTGCTGCCTAAGGTGAGCCGCTGGGTGCCTGCCTCCGCGGCGGGCGCAGGGCGGCGGGTGTCACGTGGGGACACATCACCGCCACCCTTAAAACTCATTTACTCTATACATAATCTCATTTGGGTCGGTCACACATAAGCTTTAGTCACAAAACTGTTAATGGACCTAGAAAATGAGGATATCGGGAAGGTAAGTAATGGCGATGGCAATATAATTGAAGCATTTCTTTTCGAGCCTCCTCGTTATACCGTTTACTTGCAGACACTCTTTTCTGTCTCTTGATCTTCCTTCTTGTTTGTTATGCTTTGTATTATATTTCGCTGTAAGTCACATGATTAGGAAAGTACAATACACAGAACTCTCTTTCTTATAAGTGCAGATTGGTTAGCACCTAAAAGGTCTCTGGTTTGTCGAAGACTAAAAAGTGCGTCAACTCCTCTGTTTCTTAATTTTATACCGGACTTTTTTTTTTTTTTGCCGAGTCATGAGCCGCGTCTCCTTAACAACATATTCATTTTGTCAGTCATTTTGATTCCCCGTAACAACTTTTTCGAGAAAACCTCGGTGAAAAGAACTCAATGGGCGCCTGTGAACATCTGCTTCGTCAAAAGGGAGTGAGTGTCCGGGGACCTGATCACTAACCTGGACTAATGGCGTGAGATTCTGCATAAAGAAGTGAGATCAAAAGTTCCTTGATAACTCTTTGAACTCATTATTATATTTTATGCTGAAAGGATTACTCCAAGATATGAAAAAAAAAAAAAATGGGCCTCGAAATTTTTTCCTATACAGGTATTTAAACCCCCAAAAGATTTTCAGTTTAGTTCCTTAGGTGTCATGATACTCCTACACTTTTTTCAATCAACAGCCTCTCTGATTCATTAACCCGTCCGCTGCGATTGACACGGATTTCGCCTTCACTGGTAGCCTGGTAACATATGCTCCCGGGTCCTTCTGTGCCTCTGTGGTGGGCAGTGGAGTGTTTCCCATGTGGTATTGATATGCTGGATTTTCCCTCCCAAGATGCATGACCTCACATTTTTCTCCACTAAATTGGAGCAACCACTTTTTGTTCCACTCCTGTAGCTTGGTGATGGAATGGCTTCTTGTAGGAAATCCGCATCCAAGGGGTTAATGATATCGTTAACGCTACACTGGGCGATGGTGGGACCAACATGGCCTTGACTGCAGCAACCTAGCGGCAAAGGGTCAGCTAGATGAGGTGTCTCTGTTAGGAAAGATAAACAGGCAACGGTCAGCTGGATGATTGGTCAGCCTCCAGCGCTGGTCTTGGCTCAGTAATCCAGTGGTGCGTGTTTGTAGTAGCGAGTCTTGCTTCCCACGACTCTGTGACTCTTTTACAAGTAATCTTTTAAGGTGTGTGTTCGATATGGACTAACCTTGATTACGTGTGTGTGTGTGTGTGTGTGTGTGTGTGTGTGTGTGTGTAGGTAATTTTAGGAGAGAGAGAGAGAGCGAGCGAGCAAGCAAGAGAGAGAGAGAGAGAGAGAGAGAGAGAGAGAGAGAGAGAGAGAGAGAGAGAGAGAGAGAGAGAGAGAGAGAGAGAGAGAGAGAGAGAGAGAGAGAGAGAGAGAGAGAGAGAGAGAGAGAGAGAGAGAGAGAGAGAGAGAGAGAGAGAGAGAGAGAGAGAGAGAGAGAATCAAGCTCATCCATGTCCCGTTGTGGCCTGTTTTCAGCTTCGGGTCACGCAGTGCAGCGGTGAACAACGCCAGGCCACCTTGCGCCACCCAGAAGGTTTTAATTTGTTTTATATATTAGCTTCAAGTCTGCCCTGAGGTAATTTTGACTTTTTACTCACCCGACCCGGTAATATCGAGGCGGGGAGCTTGATAAAAAAATACAGCATCAGGCTTTGTTTTCTAGGGATTTAAGTATGTGCTGTAGTTCTACGATGTATGTTTTAGGGTTTGTAGAGCTGGACCCGCATCCTACCACAGGGCAGGAGGGGATATTGTAAGAAATATACGCTGGTATCATAAGACACTTTCGCTTCTCACATCAGCTATTTCTAAAGGTCAAAGAGGGGGTTAATCAGGTTCTAATGAGTGTTTTTTTAGGCTCATGGTACAGAAGAAGGGTCAAACTACCAGCAGGGTCATAAAACTACCCATGGAAATGCCCACAACTCCTACGAAAGCCTTGTCAAATATGTGTTCTTGGGCGGCGAAATGTCTTTTAATCTGCTCTAAAAATTCTGAGTAGTAATTCGTAAAATGTAACGAAGTCTTCTCTCGGATATTACTTTTACTTCCGATCATTTTTTTTCTAATGCCCAAACTTCCTCGGATCTAAAGGCTTCACTAAGAGCACAGTATCATCAGCTCCCAAAATAGCCCAAGTCTGAACGCTACTGTGGAGTTGGCCTTGTGCCAGACAGGTGCTGGAGCGAGCGGGGTCGAGGGGTAGCGCTCGACGAAGGATCACCAGGGTTCTAATTAGCAGTGCACGTATTTCCACTTCGTTGGCGCCGGCCCCGCAATATCCTGGCTATATCAGGCTGTTACGGACCTCCCTGGCAGTGCTGGAAACGTTAGAGTCCACAATACGAATGTCCGGACTCATGACCGAGGGAAGTTGCCCGCGTGATGTTAAGGTATATTAAAGTGGAATCGTGCCTATGGGTGGTATTATATAAGACACTTTCACTTCTCACATCAATTATTTCTAATGGTCAAAGGAGGGGACAGTCGGGTTTTAAGGAGTGTTTCTTTAGGTTCACGATATAGAGGAAGGGTCAAACCACCACCAGGGTCATAAAACTATTACTGGAAATGCTCAAAACTCCTACGAAAGCCTTGTCAAATTATGTGAACTTGGGCGACAAAGCTTTTAACAATGTCGCGGTTGTCATGCTCTGAAATGTTAAGATGGTAACGGACTGTCGCTTCTTACAGGCCAGATAAGAAATTACGGCACTCGGAGAAGACACCGTGGAAGGGAAAAGGCTGAGTTTCATTGGCATCGCTCCAAGACAAACAGGCTGCAGACCAAGAGGTAAACAAGGCCGCAAGGAGGAGAGCAAAGTCACAGTGGCGCAGACAAAATGTTCCTAAAACAGAGGCGACTCACCTCATTGCCTGAACTAGAGGCGCATGTCACTGAAGAAAAATAAAACTTTGCAGATTTTTTTTTCTTTTTTTTATCGTTGTTGCCTATTGCGCCGGTAGGCATCTTCCCGGTGGGGCCTGATGGTCGGCCCAAGGCTTCTTCCAGGTGGGGCCTGATGGTCGGCCCAGCCCGTTCTGGCGCAGGCGAGTGTTTATAGTGGCGCCATCTTGCATTGGCTCATGCTGCCCCCCGGAACTCGTTCTTGATTCGCTTGGACGGCTTCCTCTAGAGTCCGGGTTGATGGGTGGTCTTCAGGACAGCATGTGGGTAGTTTTTCAGATGTGTATAAAATTTGAAAAATATTGAGATTAACAGAATTACAGCATTTACAACGTTGAGGATATCAACAACATATATAAATACTTCCTTTGAAGGCGATTCAATGCAACTTTTAAACCAGTAGCTGCGGTGATCATGTTTCTTAAAGACCCCTCTTAGCGATTTACTGTAATGAGAAAAAATCATCACCCATACCAACCATTATAATATATATCTATGTATTAATGCATTTGTGATCAGTTTATGTATCCTCTATTTTGGGGGGTTTATAGGCAAGAATTTGGCCCGTCTCTGGTATACTGTAAAGCCACATATATGGCCCGTCGCTGCTACCGGGTTAATACATAACTTCATAAAGAAATTTGCCATTAACAGGTAAACAGAACCTCTAATAAAACAAAGGGCCTTCACTTTCCACCTATAGAACGTGTATCGTAGAGCAATGTAGGTAAAGAAAAGAGCGAGTTAAAACAAAGACGAAATGATAAAGTCAGACTTGTCCGGTCACTGGAACAACCTCAAAGCGCCACTCCCTGATAGCTGAAAAACTTGAGAACAATCTTGAAGGCGCGAGATGAAAGAGTGAAAATGTGGCGGCGGCGCTTCCTGTTGTGTCCATAATTACTGGTCGTGGCTTTGCGCTCGGCACCAACAAAGTCGCGCTGTCAGAGCAAGCCGCCAATACGGTCTGTTATTTACTTTGTCATTTTCACTGTAAGAAATATCAAAACTTTAAAAAACGCTGGATATAACTCAGGCTTACGGGGCTACTATTACACTGGGCAAATTTTCCGTGGATCTTCAGTCAAACCACGATTTCCGCTGGCGTGGTTTTCATTTCTATCTTGTTATTGCTGATGATGATGATGGTGAGTAATACCGCCGTCCTTCAGTGAAATCTACCGTAGCTTTGGAAGATCGTGGACACGTCAGACAACCACGGAAATATGAGAACCACGCCAGCGGAAATCGTGGTTTGACTGAAGATCCACGGAATATTGCCACTGCCTCTATAGATCTATTCTAATTTTCATGTGGAAACCGAATTCATGGAACCGTAGGCTTTCCTGCTTCCCGTTTCCTAGTATTCCCGCATGTGGCCAGACAGCAAGAGGACGGATGGCGAGAAGACTCCATCCCAAACACCTTCCAATCCTTCACTGTTCGCCGAACCCTTCCATACTGCGCAACGAATCATATTTTATTTCTATCTTCCTGTCGAGTGAAGGGCCGTGAAGAGCAGGGGCCGTGGACGCTAACAAAAGCTGGAGCATCGCACGCAGCAGAGCGCCTACTCGTCCGTGTGACAAGCTTGAAAATTCTCGCGGCGCACACACACACACACACACACACACACACACACACACACACACACACACACACTAGCGAGGCCTGGAAATATATGTAAACAAGAGAAGACAAGCTTGACTCTGATGGCCGCGGTGGTGCGTGTTGCTCCAAGGGAAAAAAAATAAGGCAAAAAGTGACCCACAAAGCCTGTTTTTATGCTGAGGGTGTTAAACAAAGATTTACTGCCCTCCTGAACCCGGCGCGACCCAGGCCCGGACACGCTGCACACGCCTCCAGCACCGCCTTCCTCGACCAAGGCAAACTCGATTATTGTTTTTCTCAGGATCGTTTAGCATCCAGTGAAAGCTTAAGACATTGTAGGATAAGTACCACTCCATGTGTATTCTTTAGATCATGCTTTGTCCTAACGGCAGCCACAGTGAGCCTGGCACGTTGAAAGGCCAACGAATTCCTGGATTGAAAGAGGGAGATAAAGTGAGATTGTGTTCTCAGATCCTACATTTTTTGAGTTTTTTTTTTTTACTTTAGACCATTATTGATTTTTTTTTTACATTACGTAACGTAATGTAATGTAACGCAATGTAGTGTAAGTGCTGAGGACAACACTCCAGCATTCTGGATATATGCAGAATACAA
>NC_066531.1:770764-775764 GCF_024679095.1 Eriocheir sinensis
TTCATAATGAGTCCACAAAAGTACAAGCAATCTAGCGCAATCTAGCACCGACGGTACTTTACTTATGCCAGACCATGGACTTGGCCGAGACACTAACTCAAACACCACCTGCTCTCGATTGCAGGAACTTTGAGCTGCAGTACTTCATGACCCACACTTCCCGTCAGCATATGTCTGTGCCTACCATCCCCGGCATATTTTCGAAGTTCAGTGTTATCATTAGCACGTTGGTCCACACGCTATTGGAAAATCTCTTGCAATGGCAGCGGCAACAGTTATTACAGCAACAAGGACTGCAGCAGCGCCACAAGCAACTTCAGGGTCGCGATATACAAGTTCCTGTGACTCTCCCTCCCTCCCTTCCTCCTCCGTGCCCCCTTCTCTCCCCAATTTTCTGCATCTCTCCCCTCCCTCCTGGCTCTCCCATGAGGACACCCCCTCCTCCCCCATCGGTCTTGACACCCTGTAGTCCAAGTTTGGGGACCCGAGGAGATCACGGCCGAGTTAATTTCCTGCGGCCACAGCGGCATCCTGGGACACATGCCGAGGGAATGGTGGTAGGCTGGAGGTCGTGGCTATGGAGGTGGTTGGGAGGAACTGGAGCGGGTGGGTGACAGTAGGTGTGAGCGGTGTTGGGCGAATGCAATAATACTTCTTTTCCACTGATATGCTTCTTTTCTGGTGCTGCTTATATGGTGTTGCTTCTGCTGCTACGAAGGACCTGTTTGCCAGTTCTCTATCTCCCATTCCCTTCCCATACCACCCACAACCCCTTTTTTACGTCGTGGCCTATTGCGTCGGTAGGCTTCTTCCCGGTGGGGCCTGATGGTCGGCCCAAGGCTTCTTCCCGGTGGGGCCTGATGGTCGGCCCAAGGCTTCTTCCCGGTGGGGCCTGATGGTCGGCCCAAGGCTTCTTCCCGGTGGAGCCTGATGGTCGGCCCAGCCTGTTCTGGCGCAGGCGAGTGTTTATAGTGGCGCCATCTTGCATTGGCTCATGCTGCCCTCCCGGAGCTCATCTTTAATCCTAGAATCTAGAGTCCGGGTTGATAGGTGGTCTTCTGGACAGCATGTGGGTAGTTTTAAGCCACTCGGCGGCGGCTGAAAAATCCCAGCTTGGTGGTACCGGGCGGGGATTGAACTCGCGTCGTCCTGAACGCGGCGCCGTCACGCTATCCATTCAGCCACCGCCTTACTCTTCCCATCCTCGCCATGCCTCCTCCCATCCCCTTCTCCCCTTCCCTCTTCATACCACCTTCCATATCCCTACTTCTCACTCTCTATACAACCTCCCATCTTCGTCTTTTTCTCCCCATACCATCTCCCAGACCCCTGTTCTCCCTTCCCTCTTCATGCACCCTACGCCCCTGTCCACCCAGCAGTGAATGGGCACCAGGTATTAATAGGGGGTTGTGTCCCGTCTCCTGGGGTCTGTTCCCTTCTCCTATAATTCCTTCCCCTTCCGTCTCTCTCCGGCATATGACCACAGATGTTGCGCCAACTAAACGAAACTTTCCAACTTTTTCCCTCTTCATGCCACATCGCCATCCACTATACCCCACTCCCTCCCTCTACTCCCTCCCTAATTCTTTCTCCCCACTTTCACCCCATACCACCTCCTAAGCTCCTATCCCCACTCCCACTCCATTTCATCTCCCAGTCTCTTTCTCCCCACTCTCACCCCAGACCATACCCCAAGCCTCCTCTCCACTCCTCCCCATACCACCTCCTATCACGTTCCACTGGCGCGCTGGTCACATCCCCTCCACTAGATCATTCCTCAACGTGGGAGCACTCCACTTTGCCTTGTCATCAGTAGACTCATCCATACTCCTACCCCCCCCCCCATCCCCACTAGTAATGTAAATCCCTCCCTAGTGCCGTGTCCCATCATTGCCTCCCCCCCCCCCCATGGCCTACGTCCCTCCCCTTCTCTTGCTGCCATTAACTCGCCAACTTGTCTCTCTACGTCATGCCATTAATTTTAATTTTCTTTTGAGGTTCAGGCACGGGCCTAATGGACAATTATAATGGTCACTAATTTTCCATTATTGGCACGCTCTTCAAACTTTCCCATTTAGTAGTGTTCCTTTGGTGTGTGTGTGTGTGTGTGTGTGTGTGTGTGTGTGTGTGTGTGTGTGTGTGTGTGTGGCATTAGAATTATTGAATGCGTAATTATACAGCGGCGCATTTCAGTGGATTTGTGTAAAATGTGAGAGGTTTTGCATAAAAAATCTTTGGTTTTGTGCGAACCATTTTATGTTTGAGTAACTTACAAAGTGCGTAAGTAAAAGTAATACTACGTGCGCGGATAAATGAATCCTGCTGTATGTATAAGTCACTTTATATTTCCCCACGCTTACACATGGAGATTATATTAATTGAACCGTAACTTTCAAAGGATGTGCTACTGAAAGCAACTTGCCCAAAACTGTTGGATGAACTTGGCCTAGAAACTTCGGTGGTGTTTATTCACGCCGAGATGTGCCATATAACGAGGCTCTTTTTATTTATTTCATGTCTGCAAACAGTAACTATTTGTTGCCTTTGTATCCAGATAAAGAGGCGCTAATGAAGGGTAAGCTGTGCACTGAAGGATACTTATGTCGCTCCCTTTTTTTTTATTTATTTATTTTTTTTTTTTTTTTTTTACGTGTTAGCCTATAGCGCCGGTAGGCTTTCTTCAGGGGCCTGGTGGTCGGCCCAAGATAAAGAGGCGCTAATGAAGGGTAAGATGTGCACTGAAGGATATTTATGTCGCTCTATTTTTTCATATATATAGTTTTTTTACGTGTTCGCCTATAGCGCCGGTAGGCTTTCTTCAGGGGCCTGGTGGTCGGCCCAAGCCCGCCATGGCGCAGGAATGTTTGTATACCTGTCAAGCTACTGTGGTGTCTTGCCATAAGATTTTGCGTTAGAGACCATAAGTTTGTGCATAAAAAACTAAGACTTGACAGGTACCACACACACACACACACACACACACACACACACTAACCGTAACAGCAACCGTTACTCAGCACGCTCACATGAATTTAAATATGGCGCGTACGATATATTTCAATTTTTTTTAAAACATATTAAAAAAAAAACATCGCAGGCGGAGAAAAAGCGTAAGATTTTCAACTTTCACAGAAGACTTGAAAATCACCGAAATTACGTAAGATTTTCAACTTTCACAGAAGACTTGAAAATCACCGAAATTACGTAAGATTTTCAACTTTCACAGAAGACTTGAAAATCACCGAAATTACGTAAGACTTACACAAAAAACGCAAAACTTGACAGGAGTGTTTGTCGAAAAAACATATTAACATCACGGGTGACACATTCAGTGAGCAGAAGAAAGCGGTGTTGTTCACGGTAAAATGACTACCCGAACACGTATACTTGAATTTCCGGGGGTGTTTATTGAGGTCAACATGAGTAATGTCGGTCACAGTTATTACTTTGAGGAAATGGTGGAGGACATCTTCATTAGGTTGCTACCCTCATTCCCTGCTCTAAATATTATAGAATGCGAGAGAAAAGGATAATGCCGCCGGACTCATCTCGGTTAGTTAATCCCCTGAGTTCGTTCTGTAAAGGCGCTGTCACAAGGACATTTTCTGTTGTCTTTTATTGGCATCTAGCCGCCGGTACCGGTGGCAAGGAGCGCTCTTCCGATACATGCAACACGTAAGTCTCATGCCTGCTGAAATAAAGGAGCAAATTTGGTATCTTCCAGACCAGAATATCGCCGTAGGTGCAGAAGGCTATTCAGTTAATGTCCCCGAAGATGATTCTTATCCAGAATGCCTTTCAAGGAGAAGTGATGCCCCCTAGGCCAATGGCCCATCGACCCGCAAGCTGTCTGATTCGATTTTCGTTCATGTACATTCCTTTTAATGGCAAACTACCAACTAAAGACCACTGGGTGTATTTCTTCTGATGCTTCTATGTAGTTTTATTTGTTTTCTACTCTCTCTCTCTCTATCTCTATCTCTCTATCTCTATCTCTCTATCTCTCTCACACACACACACACACACACACACACACACACACACACACACACACACACGATCTATGTTTCCCTTCCCTCGTACACTTCCTTCACTCTCCTTTTGAGGTTCCCGCTACACAGCGTCGCTTTTCCCCCTTATATACATGTATTTTTCTCTCATACCCCTTGCCCTGTTTCCTTTCTTTTCATCATATCTCCTCCTCCTCCTCCTCCTCCTCCTCTTCCTCTTCCGCCGCCTCCTCCTCCTCCTCCTCCTCCTCCTCTTCCTCCTCCTCCTTTTAATCCTCTTCCTCCTTCTCCTTCTCTTTCTCCTTATTGTTTTCCTCCACCTCCTCCTCTTCCCTCTCCTCCTCACCCCCCCCCCCCCTCCTTCTCTTTCTCATGTAAGCAGATACAGGAACACGCCACGTTTGTACGCTTTTTATATGCCTCTTCACAAAATTACTACCACTTAACCAAATTAATTTCTCCCAACTAATCTGTCAGCACCAAAGCCGCACCGCTCACACCATACAGTGCGTTGGTGCTGGTGCTGGTGCTGGTGCTGGCCGTGTGTGTGTGTGTGTGTGTGTGTGTGTGTGTGTGTGTGTGTGTGTGTGTGTCTGTAAAATTGGTCCAGGCCTGTTCAAGAACTAGACTTATGATCATCAGCCATTTCCCTTAGAGTAACCGCTCCTTGTCAGTAGAAAAGCCATTCGGGTTGAGCGGGGCTCGAACCTCAGTCTACTAGGCGTCAGCTGGTCAGGGAGCAGCCTTACCTCTGCACCATGACAGAGCTTTATGTGTGTATGTATGTGTGTGTGTGTGTGTGTGTGTGTGTGTGTGTGTGTGTGTGTGTGTGTGTGTGTGTGTGCTTATGCTTTAACATGAAGGGTGATTATCATAAAACATTCTTCCCAAGAGAGGTGTTAATATATGATGGAGTTAAAGAAAATATACCAATAAAACAAAACAAAAAAGACAATTCTTATCTGTACTGCAACACACACACACACACAC
>NC_066531.1:780764-788264 GCF_024679095.1 Eriocheir sinensis
TATTATTAAAAGGAGAAGGTCTGTAATGGTAGAAAAACAAGGTGCTGGAGATTAGCGAGTGACAGTAATAGCGATGAGAAAAGAACATAGATACAACAACAGGGAAAGAGTGCATGGTGTTAAGAGAAGAGAAGCGAGGAGGGAAGTGATAGACAATAGTATTATTAAAAGGAGAAGGTCTGTAATGGTAGGAAAACAAGGTGCTGGAGAATAGGGAGTGACAGTAATAGCAAAGAGAAAATAACATAGATACAACAACAGGGAAAGAGTGCATGGTGTTAAGAGAAGAGAAGCGAGAAGGGAAATGATAGACAATAGTATTATTAAAAGGAGGTCTGTAATGGTAGAAAAACAAGGTGCTGGAGAATAGCGAGTGACAGCAATAGCAATGAGAAAAGAACATAGATACAACAACAATGAAAGAGTGCATGGTGTTAAGAGAAGAGAAGCGAGGAGGGAAATGATAGACAATAGTATTATTAAAAGGAGAAGGTCTGTAATGGTAGAAAAACAAGGTGCTGGAGAATAGCGAGTTACAGCAATAGCGATGAGAAAATAACATAGATACAACAACAGGGAAAGAGTGCATGGTGTTAAGAGAAGAGAAGCGAGAAGGGAAATGATAGACAATAGTATTATTAAAAGGAGAAGGTCTGTAATGGTAGAAAAACAAGGTGCTGGAGAATAGCGAGTGACAGCAATAGCGATGAGAAAAGAACATAGATACAACAACAGGGAAAGAGTGCATGGTGTTAAGAGAAGAGAAGCGAGAAGGGAAATGATAGACAATAGTATTATTAAAAGGAGAAGGTCTGTAATGGTAGAAAAACAAGGTGCTGGAGAATAGCGAGTTACAGCAATAGCAATGAGAAAAGAACATAGATACAACAACAGGGAAAGAGTGCATGGTGTTAAGAGAAGAGAAATACAGGGGTGGAAAAAGTTGGAAGGCTTCGTTTAGTCGGCGCAACATCTGTGGTCATATAGAGGGTTGGAGAGCGGAGAGTGAGTAGTGGAAGGGGGCTGGAACGGCAACGGTGAAGGCCACCTATAGGGGACCACAGCTGAAGGGAAGACGGACAGGCGACAGAGGACTCGATATACGATGAAACGTCTCATCCTTTGACCTCAGGGTTTTAATTCACTAATGCGTCTCTTCTCAGTCACTCATTTTCAACTCTCCCGCACCTTGGCCACCTGTACACACGCCCTGCCCACCTGTGAACCCCTTATGTGTGTGTGTGTGTGTGTGTGTGTGTGTGTGTGTGTGTGTGTGTGTGTGTGAGAGAGAGAGAGTCATTGCCCCGAGAGAAGTAAGAGTCTCTTCCTATTTATATGCAAAAAAACATCATTATCCACCAACACTTTTAACCCGAGATAAATGATTGAGCAGCAGATGTACAGACTCATATCCTCCCCTAGAGAGTCAGTCGGTGGCCTCCAGCGTCAGGGCGCGGGAGCAATATTGCCTCACCTGCCAACCTTTTTGCCTACCCACCTACGCCACCGCCACGCCTCTATCTTATTCACGTAACTCTGGTGAGATTAAAATATCCAATGATTCACGTCTGATGCGCGGGGCAAGGGCAAGGCTGCATCCCCTCTTACCTCCCTCACCTGTAGCCTTTTCTTAGGGGACTATCACACTGGGCAAATTTTCCGTGGATCTTCAGTCGAGCCACGATTTCCGCTGGCGTGGTTCTTATATTTCCGTGGTTTTCTGACGTGTCCACGATCTTCCAAAGCTACGGTAGATTTCACTGAAGGACGACGGTATTACTCACCATCATCATCATCAGCAATAACAAGAAACAAATGAGAACCACGCTAGCGGAAATCGTGGTTTGACTGAAGATCCACGAAAAATTTGCCCAGTGTAATAGCCCCTTTATATATCAAGGTAAATATATAGGTAAAGTGTGTGTGTGTGTGTGTGTGTGTGTGTGTGTTCGAAGCAGAGACGGACAGATGTTGCACTGCTCACACTCACTCCGATGTCGGTTAGGTTATTGTTGACTCAGATGCTCATCACTTGCAGCCTCTCTATTATCAACACCGTAAGTTCACTGAGCCACTCACAGGCAAGCAATTGCTCTGTCCTGTCACCCACGAAGACCGCTAACTCAACGATGAAAAAGAAGCGTGACACACTATCCAATTTCATAACTATAGACTCCCAGAATAAAAATGTTGCACTGGTATTTCGAAGACACCGTTCAGTTGGTATCTATAGGTATTGCAAACTCCATGTGGATGAGAGAGCCACTTGTTGCTGCTCAACACTGTTATTATTTAAGCTGAAGATATGACATCTGAAAAATAGCGAAACGGATCTTGCACACTTCATAAGGCTCGTTAGTATCAAAGCATAAAGTTGGAAAGTTTGGTTTAGTCGGCGCAACATCTGTGGTCATATGCCGGAGAGAGACAGGAGGGGAAGGAATTACAGGAGAAGGGAACAGACCCCAGGAGACGGGACACAACCCCCGATTAATACCTGGTGCCCATTCACTGCTGGGTGGACAGGGGCGTAGGGTATCGGATATCGAAGCCTAAGAAAAGCAACCAATTAAGAGAGGCAAATTTGGTGCAGCTCAAGATGGCCATTAGAATCGTGTAGCTCAAAAAGTCACATCAGGGAAGGAAGGAAACATGGCTTCCAGTGTGAATTAATAGCGTGTTGTGTAAAACCTGTTGGTGGCGTGTGCAACTAAGGCTTCTCCCACCAGCGTCATATTTTGCTGCTCACGATTGGCGGTGTGTGTGTGTGTGTGTGTGTGTGTGTGTGTGTGTGTGTGTGTGTGTTCGAGGTCAGTTTTGAGTTCAGCAGGTCCTCCTCCCAGTGACCGTTTCTGATGGACGATCGCATAACCAGCACTCATTGTTCTGCCTTGAGGGCCAACATGTTCCAACGCTCGCCACCTCATTTCCTCGCCTCTACACGGCCTCCCTCAAGGGTTTCACCACTCACACGCCATCACGCCCAAAGTTCCCTTTCTCCAGCAGGCGCAGAGGTGACGTGCTCCGTTCTTTGAAGCAGCCGAGGCAGGTCATGAAGGCAGTGCAGGATTACAAGCCAGAGAGTATTTTATTTTATTCACTCTGTTCATATCTCAGGCTTTATGATTGGTATGGTAAGACACTTTCGCCTCTCACATCAGCTATTTTTAAAGGTCAAAGATGGGGTCAGTCGGGTTCTAGTGCGTGTTTATTCAGGTTCACGGTAGAGAGGAAGGGTCAAATTATCACCAGGGTCATAAAACTACTCCCGGAAATGCCCACAACGCCTACGAAAGCCTTGTAGACCCTATAAATTTTGTACACATCGAACTTCATTTTCAGAATTTTATACCAAATGATATTACCATGTGTTATGCTACAAAATAGTTCCTAAACTTTACAACAGTTATTATTTCGCAATAGTCCATAACAGCTTGGTAAGTTCAAACACTTCCGCCGCGCTCGCCTCAGTGCCGCTCGTGTTTGCCGCTCGTGGGCACCGGTACCTGTTTTGTGATGTTCGGTCAAAGCGTGTTCTATACATGCATTCATGAGATTAACTATTGGCAGTGTATCAAGAGCATGAATGAACAACCGCTTTGGTTATTAAACGGTGACGGCGGTCGAGGTATAAGGCTTAGGGCCATATTATGAGACATTTCGCCGCCCAAGAACACATATTTGACAAGGCTTTCGTAGGAGTTGTGGGCATTTCCAGGGGTAGTTTTATGACCCTGGTGTTAGTTTGACCCTTCCTCTGTAACATGAACCTAAGGAAACACTCATTAGAACTCGACTGACCGTCTCTTTAACCTTTAGAAATTGTTAATGTGAGAAGCGATAGTGTCTTCTATGTTCCTTATCGTTATATTATTCAGGAAACCGACAACGCTGTCCTTCCTATTACCGATAAGATTAAAAAAAAACAATTTAATAGACCGAGCACTATACCAGATAAATCCAATAAATATGAATATTCCGGTCAGCTTATATTGACCTATACCCAATATCAGTATTGTATCTCAGCTGAAATATTATTACCAGTGCGAAGGAAAAGTCTCGCTCATCACATGGCGGTGGTAAAAACGGGAGAGGGCTTTCCTTACTCGTGAAGGCAAACATTAAGCGGCGAGATACTTTACGACTTACATGATTAGATTCACCTCCTCACCGCCAGGGGGCTTCGTGGTGCAGTGGTTAGCACACTCGGCTCACAACCGAGAGAGCCCGGGTTCGATTCCCAGGCGGAGTGGAAAAATTTGGGCGGCTTTTCCGATACCCTACGCCCCTGTCCACCCAGCGGTGAATGGGTACCAGGTATTAATCGGGGGTTGTGTCCCGTCTCCTGGGGTCTGTTCCCTTCTCCTATAATTCCTTCCCCTCCTGTCTCTCTCCGGCATATGACCACAGATGTTGCGCCGACTAAACGAAACTTTCCAACTTTTTCCTCACCGCCATGGAACATCCGCCTCCCTTGAGAACAACATCCGTGGCGCCCATCTGCCTGGTTTGGGCGCCGCTGTAATGGCCGTGACCGCCATCCTGAACCACCGTCTTACGTCACTTGCATGATTGGATATTCTATACTTTATTTCCTAACAAGTAAATTCCTCGCTGATTCCTATAGTAGTGCAGGCGATAACAATGCATGTGATGGTGCAGGCCAAGAAAGCAACACAAAGGCGGCTGACGTCTGTACACGAAAGCAAAGGAAGTAATGCTTTGACGTTCCCGGGAAACTTATCACGACATTTCAACCACAAAGTTTTCTCTTTTTCCTCTCCTTCTCTCTTTTTTATTTCTTCCTCCCTTCCTCTTCCTGTCCTGTCCTCCACTCCTCTCTCCTTTTGTCGTCATTTTTCCGCTTTTCTCTCCGCTCGTCCTCCTCTGTCTTCTTTTTGTCTTCCAGTCTCTCCAGCCCTTGCATTCTACATTTTTCCTTCTCCTCCTTCTCCCCCGTCTCCTCTTTTCCTCCTTATCCTCCTGCCTTCCTCCAGCTTCTGCTCCTCCTTCTCCTTCCCCTCCTCTTACTACACTTCCTCCTTTTCGATATTAGTCTTTCCTTTGCTTTTTCTCCTTTTCTCTTTTTTTAGAAACACACACACTTGAAGAAAAAAACGCGTGTGTGTGTGTGTGTGTGTGTGTGTGTGTGTGTGTGTGTGTGTGTGTGTGTGTGTTCGCGCTTTCATACGTAATTGCAAATCACACATCAGTTGGTGTCCGAGTTCACGTATTTTTCTTTTGCATTTCGCTTCATCATGAATGTTGAGATCCGTGTAAGGCTGCAGCAAGTAATATTTCCTTGACCCCCTTTGAGCACACTCCCTGCAGCGCCTTGGCAGGCACAGGTCGCTGGGCTCAAGATGTTACCGTGGTTGTGAACGGGGCTGAGAGGCAAGGCCAAGTAGGAAAGTAACGTATCGTTAATTACTTGAGGGTTGTAACGTTCTCAACCATCTAAATATGCGTCGTATTTAAGAAGTTTTATGACACGTATTTACATAATGCATAGATATACAAAGTGAAGTCTAGTGTGTGTGTGTATATATATATATATATATATATATATATATATATATATATATATATATATATATATATATATATATATATATATATATATATCTCGACTTCTATTTTACAAAGGAAGAAACATAAATTATAGCTGCTAACGTTGTCAAGACATTTGTGCTTTTATAAACTCAAAGAGTTTGCTGCGTCATTGTTCATTAAAATAATTACTTTGGAATAAGACAAAAGGATTTGTTGAGCACGTTCGAGAAATGAGAAGAGAAATTCCTAGATTTGAGTGTTAGAGCTAGTGAGTGAGTGAGTGAGTGAGGAAGACGTCGTTGTGGAGTACGGACAAGCCACCTACCAGATAGTAGACGGCGAAGGGCATGACGATGGAGGCGAGGAGCAGGTCGGCGACCGCCAAGGACACTATGAAGTAGTTGGTGACGGTCTGCAGCGAACGTTCCTTGTACACGGACATGAGCACCAGAATGTTGCCAAACACGGTGAACACTGGGAACAGCAGGAGCAGCAGAGTCCAGTAGTTTCTCTCCGTGTTAGCGGGGTCGTCCTCGGGGAAGTTTAGAGTACAGTTCTCGGTCTCGTTGGCGGTGCAGTTATCACACATGCTGATCACGTCGGCGATGATGGAAGTAACTCGAGGGCTTGGGGCGACCGTGGCCAGCTCGTCGTTTCCGTTCACTATCCCACCGTTGTACTGTGCCTCCAAGGAATCCTCCTCCTTGTCGGTCACGGCGGGCACCTGAAGCTCAGGAAGCGTTTGGGCCAGAATCTTAAGGCCCATGGGCACGCCCGAGGACACCGCCCCCGCGATTGAAGAGGGCGCGGACGACGGCGGGTACAATGTGGGTGACATGGCTGGTCACCCACACCACCGAGGCTCCCCTTCAGACCTGTCTGTGCCCGAGGGCAGCGGGGCCAAGGGAGCGGGTCACTGGGGCTGTGGGAGACGAGGACGCTGGGCTCTCTGTACACCACTGAGCAGCGAGACGCGGGCGAGGTGCTGGCGGACGGTGGTGGCGGTGCAACGCTCACAACCTGACTGGCACTGCTGCCTCTCTCCACCAGCCTCCGCTCCGTGCCTCCCGCACCCCACTGTCTGCCCTCACCTGCGCACTCTCCATCTCAACTCCTCATTAACCTTGCCTCGTTAACACACTCATTATCCCTCATTCATTAACCTTCTCCTCTTACTCGTTATCCTTCAGCGGGCATCCTCGCGCGACCCACAGTGGCAGCCTCCAGCACCGCCAACCCCAGCCATTGTTGACCCGTCAGGCGCGACTCGCCGCTTGTGAAGGAACAACAGGGCTCTCATTATGTGTGTGTGTGTGTGTGTGTGTGTGTGTGTGTTTCAGAGAGAGAGAGAGAGAGAGAGAGAGAGAGAGAGAGAGAGAGAGAGAGAGAGAGAGAGAGAGTTTAACAAGTCTGAACAGGGTCATCTATTGGCTATTTACATGAGGAGACAGAGTTCTACTACGTACCAGCAACTGTAAATATAATTTGTTGCTGTAATTACACAAAGATATCCCTATAGGTACACACACTCAAAACACTATCGTCACACATTCAGCACGATACAAACTGACACCAAGGACGAAGCCATTGAGAACAGGCTACTCATGTTGGCATCACTGCGTGTGTTGGGTGTGGGTTCACTTGCCTGAACCAAGTGAGCGGGACTCGTAAATGAAGCAGTAGAATTTGAGCTGGCACAGCAACGCTTCATGAAACACACAGGTGGAGTCTTAGTCGAAGTTAATTGATCTGTGTTCTATGTAGCTATAATATTGTAGTGTTTGGGGTGATGAAATTATGCTTTAACACCTCACACACAAGTGAAGAGTTAAAATTTCGTCCATTTAGGAGACAATATGATAAACACCTTGCGGTGATGAGTAACTCAGGATTCGGATATCAGAGTGAATCCCACTGACTGATCGCCACATACGGCTCCACTGAGTC
>NC_066531.1:795764-820764 GCF_024679095.1 Eriocheir sinensis
GAGACTGCTGCACTTCTTATCACTCCTGCGATCCACTGTAATTACCGCGCGTTCACCACATAAATCACAGAGTATAGAGACTCCCAGAAGACAACACGTCACGGCCATAAAGAAAATTACACAAACAGGCAGACAAAACACAACACAAACAGCCAGACAAAACACAACACAAACAGCCAGACAAAACACAACACAAACTGGAAGACAAAACGCGGCACAAACAGGGGGACAAAACACAACACAAACTGGAAGACAAAACGCGGCACAAACAGGTAGACAAAACACAACACAAACTGGAAGACAAAACGCGGCACAAACAGGTAGACAAAACACAACACAAACTGGAAGACAAAACGCGGCACAAACAGGTAGACAAAACACAACACAAACTGGAAGACAAAACGCGGCACAAACAGGGGGACAAAACACAACACAAACAGGGGGACAAAACACAACACAAACTGGAAGACAAAACGCGGCACAAACAGGTTGACAAAACACAACACAAACAGGTAGACAAAACACAACACAAACAGGTAGACAAAACGCGGCACAAACAGGTAGACAAAACGCGGCACAAACAGGTGGACAAAACACAACACAAACAGGTAGACAAAACGCGGCACAAACAGGTAGACAAAACGCGGCACAAACAGGTAGACAAAACACAACACAAACAGGTAGACAAAACACAACACAAACAGGTAGACAAAACACAACACAAACAGGTGGACAAAGCACAACACAAACAGGGGGACTAAACACAACACAAACAGGCAGACAAAACACAACACAAACAGGTGGACAAAACACAACACAAACAGGTGACCAAAACGCGGCACAAACAGGTGGACAAAACACAACACAAACAGGCAGAGACAAAAATGGCACAAAACAGGTGGACAAAAACACAACACAAACAGGTGGACAAAACACAACACAAACAGGTGGACAAAAACACAACACAAAACAGGTGGACAAAACACAACAAACAGGTGGACAAAACACAACACAAAACAGGTGGACAAAACACAACACAAAACAGGTGGACAAAAACACAACACAAACAGGTAGACAAAACACAACACAATCAGGTAGACAAAACACAACACAAACAGGTGGACAAAGCACAACACAAACAGGGGGACTAAACACAACACAAACAGGCAGACAAAACACAACACAAACAGGTGGACAAAACACAACACAAACAGGCAGACAAAACGCGGCACAAACAGGTGGACAAAACACAACACAAACAGGTGGACAAAACACAACACAAACAGGTGGACAAAACACAACACAAACAGGTGGACAAAACACAACACAAACAGGTGGACAAAACACAACACAAACAGGTGGACAAAACACAACACAAACAGGCAGACAAAACGCGGCACAAACAGGTGGACAAAACACAACACAAACAGGAAGACAAACGCGGCACAAACAGGTGGACAAAACACAAAACAGGTGGGACAAACACAACACAAACAGCCAGACAAAACACAACACAAACAGGCAGACAAAACGCGGCACAAACAGCCAGACAAAACACAACACAAACAGGTGGACAAAACACAACACAAACAGGTGGACAAAACACAACACAAACAGGTGGACAAAACACAACACAAACAGGCAGACAAAACGCGGCACAAACAGGTGGACAAAACACAACACAAACAGGCAGACAAAACGCGGCACAAACAGGTGGACAAAACACAACACAAACAGGTGGACAAAACACAACACAAACAGCCAGACAAAACACAACACAAACAGGCAGACAAAACGCGGCACAAACAGCCAGACAAAACACAACACAAACAGGTAGACAAAACACAACACAAACAGGTGGACAAAACACAACACAAACAGGAGGACAAAACACAAACAGGTAGACAAACACAACACAAACAGGTGGACAAAAACACAACACAAACAGCCAGGACAAACACACAACACAAAACAGGTAGACAAAAACACAAATACAAATGAGCCCCAGCACATTCTACCATAAATCCACAGGTATAGAGGTCCCAGAGACAACACAATCAGGCAGCTAGACAAAACACAACACAAACAGGTAGACAAAACACAACACAAACAGGTGGACAAAACACAACACAAACAGCCAGACAAAACACAACACAAACAGGCAGACAAAACACAACACAAACAGACAGGCAAAACACAACACAAACAGGTAGACAAAACACAACACAAACAGCCAGACAAAACGCGGCACAAACAGGTAGACAAAACAACACAAACAGACAGGCAAAACACAACACAAACAGGTGGACAAAACACAACACAAACAGGGGGACAAAACACAACACAAACAGGTAGACAAAACACAACACAAACAGGTAGACAAAACACAACACAAACAGGTAGACAAAACACAAACAGGTAGACAAAACACAACACAAACAGGTGGACAAAACACAACACAAACAGGCAGACAAAACACAACACAAACAGGTAGACAAAACACAACACAAACAGGTAGACAAAACACAACACAAACAGGTAGACAAAACACAACACAAACAGGCAGACAAAACACAACACAAACAGGCAGACAAAACACAACACAAACAGGTAGACAAAACACAACACAAACAGGTGGACAAAACACAACACAAACAGGTAGACAAAACACAACACAAACAGGCAGACAAAACACAACACAAACAGGCAGACAAAACACAACACAAACAGGTAGACAAAACACAACACAAACAGGTGGACAAAACACAACACAAACAGGTAGACAAAACACAACACAAACAGGTAGACAAAACACAACACAAACAGGTGGACAAAACACAACACAAACAGGTGGACAAAACACAACACAAACAGGCAGACAAAACACAACACAAACAGGTAGACAAAACACAACACAAACAGGTGGACAAAACACAACACAAACAGGCAGACAAAACACAACACAAACAGGTAGACAAAACAACACAAACAGGTAGACAATAAAAACAACACAACAGGGGCAAACTCGGCACAAGAAAAAGAGAGAGAGAGAGAGAGAGAGAGAGAGAGAGAGAGAGAGAGAGAGAGAGAGAGAGAGAGAGAGAGAGAGAGAGAGAGAGAGAGAGAGAGAGAGAGAGAGAGAGAGAGAGAATGGTTGTCGACTGTTCCGTACCCTAATCATTTGGTGACGGAGCTTTGAAGAGGCTCGCATCAGTGTTTGAGTGTGTTGATGGCTGTGATTCTTGCTATATTTTCAAATGTTGGGTACTTACATTCATCGTCATTATCAGCATGATACTTGATGTCTTTTCCGAATAGTAGAATAGAAGGCGGAAAAAGGAAACGTGTGTGTGTGTAGAGGTGACAGTATTCTCGATATTTCTTCTAAACTTCTAAAGCTTCTTGAGGGAAGAAACCATAAGCAAAAATATACACTCACCTCAATACACACGTGTTTCCGTCCAGAGGCGGGCGCGGTACTGAAAAGTCAGTAGTGCGGTAGCGGTAGTGCGGTACTTTTTCCGGAGCAGTGCGGTTGCGGTAGTGCGGTACTTTTTCCGGAGTAGTTCGGTTGCGGTAGTGCGGTCCCATTTTATTAATTCCTAGTGCGGTACGCGGTGTGCGGTACTGCGGTAGCGGTAGTCAAAATAAAAAAATACTTCGGTGCCTATCCTGGCTGTCCAAACAAAGGAAACAAGCTTAAAATAGTACAATGAAAAACCTGCCGGCACCACGGACGGGTCCGGGGTTGAAATGGCCGGCGGCGCGCGGGTTAAAGAAGACTCGCAGTGTAGTGGTTTAGTCTGTCTATTTAGTATTTAATTTTGAATAATAATTGAAAAGTCAGAATGATTGAATCACTGATTCTGATGACTGATACCGAATGACTGATTCAGTCCGATTCACTGTAAAAAAAAAAAATAATAAATTCTGTGAGCAGCATGCCGTGCTGCAAATGTCGTCTTCGATAGTTTTCAAAGTACCGCAAAAGAGTACTGGAGGATTTTTTAGTGCGGTCCGCGGTAGTGCGGTATTCTCAGAAATTTTGCGGTAGTGCGGTAGTGCGGCACTTTGTTTGTGATGCGGTACTACCGCTTTACCGCACTACCACACTAAGTACCGCACTTGCCCACCTCTGTTTCCGTCCTCCTTCCCAGTGATAAGAGTAAAAACAGGAACAACAACAACAATAACAACAACGAAAATAACATCAACAAAAATAATAATAATAATAATAATAATAATAATAATAATAATAATAATAATAATAATAATAATAATAATAATATAATCTTTAATAACAATATCATCTTTGATAATCAGTACATAATATTGATAATATATAACAATTAATAATGAGTCGTGAACGTAATACACAGGATCCAGCGGGTACAATAAAGCAGTAAAACTATCGCCTTCGGTTAATACAACAATATAAGACTTAGTTTGTTATGAAGTAATAGTAGTAGTTAGGTAGGACTGTCACTGTGTTGTCTGTCCACCGTATGTGTACACTCTAAAAGCTAGTAACACTTTTTTTAATAAGACAAGTGTCAGAACAATTTAGATTATACAATTTAACAATTCGAAGATTCACCGCGTTCGGGAAGAATAGCACGATTATAAAAACACAGGACACTAAGGGCTGCTTTCACAGTCGTTTTGTTTGTTTTGATCGTTACCAATGGCGGCGATCGACGCTATAGTTTTCCACGTGAAACTGGCCTATGGGGTAGTGGCGGCTGCAGAGGAAGCGAGAGGCGTTGAGTGTGTGGTAAGGTGCGGGGCTTGGCTAACCCCGCAGCCGCCACTACCCCATCGGCCAGTTTGACGTGGAAATACTATAGCGGCGATAACAGCCTTTGCTAACGATCAAAACAAACAAAACGACTGTGGAAGCGGCCCAAAGAGTCAAACACAACTCACCGTAACACAAAGCAGAGTAGCCCACAAGCCCTTGACCAGATAAAGCTCTCATATTAAATTCAAATGGCTTAAATGAAATCTTACTCGCAACAAATCACTGAAACACTGGACGCTTATGATTTATTGAAGTCATAACAGTCAAATAGAACTTATCCAGCACTTAGATTGTATAGATGGAACTTGAGGCAATGCAAGGAATGATAACAGTCGTACACCAAAGAGCAACAGAAACAGTAACACGATAGTAACAGAAGAGAGAGAGAGAGAGAGAGAGAGAGAGAGAGAGAGAGAGAGAGAGAGAGAGAGAGAGAGAGAGAGAGAGAGAGAGAGAGAGAGAGCACAGTATTATTTAGACTTTAGACTTTAGAGTGTGTGTGTGTGTGAGAGAGAGAGAGAGAGAGAGAGAGAGAGAGAGAGAGAGAGAGAGAGAGAGAGATTTACATAGAAAATCAGACCACACAGACCCCATGGTCCAGACTAGGTGGCTTGTCCTTAAACCTAAGTGATTCTACATTAATCAGATGGCTCCAAAGAGAGAGAGAGAGAGAGAGAGAGAGAGAGAGAGAGAGAGAGAGAGAGAGAGAGAGAGAGAGAGAGAGAGAGTAGTGGGCTGCTTCCGCAAACACAATCCGTAACTTTTGTGTCAGACCAACAAATGAGTTGATAAGACAATTAGAACACAACTAGGGACTCTGCCGCCGGGGAGGGCTGAGGGGCGGGATAGGAGGAGGCGGGCACAGACAGCGGTTTTGCAGGCGAGTCTCTAAAGTCTAAAAAATAATGTGCTCTCTCTCTCTCTCACACACACACACACACACACTCTCTAAAGACTAAAGACTAAACAAAACTGTGCTCTCTCTCTCTCTCTCTCTCTCTCTCTCTCTCTCTCTCTCTCTCTCTCTCTCTGTCTCTCTCTCTCTCTCTCTCTCTCTCTCTCTCTCTCTCTCTCTCTCTCACACTCTCTCTCTCTCTCTCTCACACACACACACACACACACACACACAGTTATTCCTAAAGAACTCTATTTTCTCTTAATTTTCCGGTGTCACTCACAACTCTGTCACACTTAACCGACAGGGTAAGACATATCATTCTCTCTTATCGTATCAAGGCAACGTCTGGTGCTCGATAACGATTCCTGAAACATATATACAAAGATCCCTCCGTGTTTGCGTGCAGCTGTGATCAATTTCAGAGATTAGGCCTTTGAAGCCAGAGCAGCGCACACAGTTTAGCTAACCATTCTTCGTTGTAGTGCCTCGTGACATTTCGTAACTCAAGAAACACAACAACAACAAAATTACATCTCCAATGGAATTTTGACTGGAGGTCGGTGTATCGATCTCACGGTAATATATACTAATCTACGTGCCTCGCTTGGCTGCCTTGTGATCAACTTTACGATTGAGGGTTTTTTTTTTTATGTCCTGACTGCAAGATCACCGACTCGTGATTTTTTTTTGGTGTGTGTGTGTGTGTGTGTGTGTGTGTGTGTGTGTGTGTGTGTGTGTGTGTGTGTGTGTGTGTGTAATTAACCACGGCCTGATCACGTGTTGGACTCGTAATCGCCAGCAGGTACCCTCCCGACATGAGCAAGTGCTCTTTATCATCAATCTCTGGGTACTGCCAGGACCTCACACACCACACACCCCATCCCCATTGCTCAAGGGGGGACAGTAACCACTCTTAGTCAACGGAAAGAATCCGGCCTGAGCGGGCTCGAACTGCCGCTCTGGCAGACCATGAAGCCTGGCAGCGCAGCGCTCTAACCAGTTGCGTGTGTGTGAGGTGACAGGGGGGTTCTTTGATAGGCATGCAGCAACCCCTGTGTTTATATGTGTGTGTGTGTGTGTGTGTGTGTGTGTGTGTGTGTGTGTAATCCACCATGGTCTGATCACGCCTGAACTCTTGATCGCCAACCACTACCCTCGTTGAAGAAGCTCAGCTGACGGATATTTGGGAACGGCCGGAAACACACACGCTCACACCCACTGGAGGCAGGACATAAACCCCGACAGATTGACTGGTGCCCATTCACTATTGGGTGGACATGTGTGTGTGTGTGGGGGGGGGGGGGGGGTAGTCAGCAGTGGTGGGCACGGTTCCGCTAACTTGAAGTCCACTTAAAATTCATGCAGGTTTGTTCTTATCTGTTTTTTGCAGACACAGCACCAGAAGAGCCACATGGCGCAATCATTACAGGGTTTCCACTTTTGAGTACATCACGCCTTAAAGTAGGGTAATTTGACAGTTATTAGGGAAACGTTTTTGGTATTTTAGGATAATCCTTCTTCCATTTCCAACTCTTAGAACTCGGGATTTAATAACAATAATTCGATGTTTTCCACCTGACAAGAAATGAACTTAAAATAATAAAAATAAAAATGTCAGTTATGGAAAAAAGTTTAAAAATGCGTAAATTTGCGGGAAATCTTGGGTGAAATATACGGATTTAGGATAAACTGGAGGCTTCTTTCTCTTCTGTTCTTGTTGTTGTTGTTGTTGTTGTTGTTGTTGTTGTTGTTGTTGTTGGGCTCTTGGCTCAGTTCAGCTACGACGATGTCACCGAGTAGTCGCGTTCATTATTGTTGCCCTGTTTATCGTTATCATTATTTGTGTTCACCTTTTTCATCATCTGATTTTGGCATGCTATATCTTTCTGGAAAGCTCGATGTCTAAGCTACAACATATTGAATTTTCAGGTCACTAGGTCTGTTGTTAAGGGGTTTAGAGCCAAAATACTATACCGAAGCTAAATCCATAAATAAATGCTCGCGGTTAGCGGTTAGCGTTAGCTTCCACTAATTTCTTTATCAGGTTAGCGGTTTAGCGTAAGCGAAATTAGCTTTATAGTTAGTGGATTACTAGTTAGCGATGCCAACTTTTCGGTTAGCGGTGCCCACCACTGGTAGTCAGGAAGTGTCTCATGAGTTGTTTTTTTCTCTCACCTGACACTAATCCGACTATGATGCATCCCTAAGTCTGTATATGCCAAGTCAAGTCACTCTGCTTCAAAACTGCGACCGGTACGCGCAGGAGGAGGTTTGGGGGCGGAGCAGCGGGATGACGTCACTTGGAGCCAAAAAAAATACCCGCCAGTTCAGAGGTGACTAAAGTTGGGGCCGTATGTGCACTCTGGATGTGCAATCTCGCCTTCTTTCACAGCGCGTTCAGGCAAGCCGCTAACGAAAAAATGTCTTTTTATTGTGCTATTGCGTGACTGTAATTCCAATGCCTACAAACGGCTGTGTGGGGTGTGAGGGAGGGCATGTTGAAGCGATTGATTTAAATTAGTCCGCTTTTCCTCATTTTCTCTAAATCCCTGTTTCTACATTCTCTAGTTTGGCTCCAAGCAGTGTCACGCATAAACCACGCCTCGGCCGTGTCTCCTCCCACAAACCTGCGTATGACTTGACTTGGTGTATATAGACTTAGATGCATACTTTGTTTTACTGGTATTCCATTTTTCCTTTCTTTTTTCCTTTTTCTTCCACTGTACCGTATCTCGTTTTCTACATTGAGGTTTTGGTACCTGGTCGTTTTCACAAAGTTTTCTATTTTTTTTTTTTTTTTTTTTTTTTTTTTTTTTGCATAATCAATGAAGAAGTTGGAGCATGTATTACCTTCATATGTTTATCTATCAGTCTTAACTCTTTAAACTATTACGATATGCACCCGCACTTCTAATTACAACACTACCCACAAACCACTTTGGTAAAATCTGCACCATCTTCATACTTCTAAACACTAGCCACTACGAGTCACATCACCAGCCCTTGCAAGCGTGGCACATCTTTTACATTATCTTTTTTATCGCCTTGGGCATCTCAAGACCTAAAAGTGAGAATTTGTCAAAGCGCATGTCTTAGTTTTTTTTATTTTTTTATTAGCCACTACGAGTCACATCACCAGCCCTTGCAAGCGTGGCACATCTTTTACATTATCTTTTCTATCGCCTTGGGCATCTAAAGACCTAAAAGTGAGAATTTGTCAAAGCGCATGTCTTAGTTTTTTATGCATACAAATTAACTACATCAGTGTCGTTGCTCCTCATTCCTAAATTGCAGTGGATAGTTTTCTTTTCAGCACTACTTTTATTTTCTATTTTTTATCAAGTAAGACCATATTCAGCCTAGAGGATATGGCCGAGGTTGGGTGCAGGCCCACCTCTTTTTGCTTTAACCCCTTGGATGCGGATTTCCTACAAGAAGACAACACCAAGCTACAGGAAAGTGGCTGCTACAATTTAGTGAAGAAAAATGTGAAGTCATGCATCTTGGGAGGGGAAATCCATCATATCAATACCACATGGGAAACACTCCACTACCCACCACAGAGGGACAGAGAGACCTGGGAGCATATGTTGCCAGGCTACCAGTGAAGGCGAAATCCGTGCTAATCGCAGCGGACGGGTTAATATAGTTTAGCTAAAAGGGCACAGTTCGAGAACAAAAGAAAAGCAGAAGATAAGCCTACTTTATCAACGTTCCATCAAACAAAAGATTTAAAAAAAGGCCATCAGATTCAGTTGATACTTCCCACATGAAGACCTTCAGATTATAGGAGGAGGAAATACAACAGAGGGAGGCTGTACCAAAATTTACAAGTGAAAGCGATTAATTCTTGCCTTAGGATCTGGATAATTTCAATGTGAGCTCGAGTAGAACGTTTTGTGCAGCGAGGTCGTGGAAGCGGGTGAAGCCTTTAGTCAGCTAGCTTAGAAGAGTAGTTAGCATGAAAATGTCAGTGAAGGATAGAAGGAAAAGAAACAGAACGGCGGAATTTGAGGTTAAAGGCAGTCACTAATAGGAGGAAAGTTGATGAGGCTAAAAGCTTTTGAATCTTCTATTCCCCTGAACTACATGGATGGAACTCACTTCCCCCACATGGGATGCATTCTCCATATTATGGCGACAAAGTCCTTGTATAGAGTTAGCATCTGAGAAGGTGAAAATATCATGGAGCAGTGTTTGGAGTACCTGGCTACGACTCCGCGGGACCGGGTTCGTATCCCGGCGGACTTAGTCGGCGTGCAGCTCACCCAGCTGTTCATCCTCCCTTCCGGACTGGTCGATAAACGGGTACCTGGGAAAACCTGGGGAAGGAAAACTGTGCAATCCCGGATTTCACATTGGCCCGTGTCCCGGATAACTGGTTATTACCTACCACAGGCTCAAAGGGCCAACGGATCGGAGTTGAGCACCGCAGCCACGGGCAGCTATAGCGTATGCATCCACCTTTCAGATATGGAGTATTCGTATTCGGTATTCGCAGTCGAATACCGTATTTGCGTGTATTCGTATTCGTATTCGAATATTTATTGATAGAAATCAAAGTTGTCTCATTCGTATTCGAATACAAGGGAAAAGTATTCGTATTCTGGGAATAATCTGACGAATACTTCAAAATTTAGTATCATGAAGAACAGCCGCTGTTCCTTACAACACAGCCTCCTGGGCGGACGTGTAGTGGTCGTGTAGACACTGTAGAGTACAGCAGGTTCGGAGACTGCGGCAGACATCCGGAGTCTGACTCAGATGCCACTTGCCTGTGCGGGTGGTGACTGTGTAGTTCAGTTTGATGCAGGCTTATTGCATATACGATTTTCTCTACTGTCTTATTGCTCATGGGATGTTATAAGTAAAGTGGCACGGCGCTTCCCGGAGATGACAGTAAACTCACTGCTGAACATCAAAACACCGAAGAATACATGTGAGGTCAACAGCATGAAGCTTCCAATCACTGGGGTTGTCATGATATATTTCGTAGTGTTTCTTTCATAACTGGTGTCTGGGAATATTGGGAAAATATAAACTAATATATCTGCTGTATTAAAATAAGTATGATATCCCTGTATTGAATACTGGCACCAGTCATAAGTTTATGAGCTTATTTTACTGTTCCATAACTTTAGAACAGTGATATACCCAGTAAGAAGGTATTTTTCAGTGAAAGGTATTCGTCAATGTATTCATGAATACTTTCAAGAAGTATTCGTATTTGTATTCGAATTAAAACAATTTCAGTGCATTTGAATTCGTATTCGTATTCGTTGGAATTTGAAGTATTCGTGTTCGTACTGGAATACACAACTCCATCTCTGCCGCCTTTACCTTTGCCGTTACCTTGAGGAAACGACTTAGCAATACGTAGATGGGATGGGGATGCGATGGCCGAGTGGTCAGCACGCGGACGTGGGGATGCCGAGGCTAAGTTATCATTTGTGAAGCACCTGCCTACCTGTGATGCACGAGAACAAGCGTGATTGAACCTGGGTTTCTAAGCATAAGAAGCAGAGAAAGTGCATGAAATCTTTGCCCCATTCCAGGGACTTTCCCCTCAGTGATGTACTGGGCACACCAAGATGGGTCTGAGGTGGAAACAGTAATCATTCTTCGGGAAATCTGAAAAGTACTCAGTCAGGTTTTCCTACCGAGCTGAAATGTTCTGCCACAAACAATGGGTCGTATTTTCAAACATTTAGTCGCCCAAGATCACATATTTGACAAGCCCTTCGTATGAGTTTAGGGCTTTTTCAGGTGTAGTTTTATGACCCTGGTGATAATTTGTCCCTTCTTCAGTAGTATGAACCTAAAAAAACACTCATAAGAACCCGATTCATCCCCTCCTTGACCTTTGGAAATAGTTAATGTGAAAAGCGGAAGTGCCTTAAAATACCGACCAATGTTTCTTCAGTGTATCTAGAAGCTATATAGAAACAAGACAATACGAAAATAAGGATGTAGTTTTAACTTAGGGACTCACACGGAGAGTATAATTTACAAGAATAAATTAAAGGGTTAAAGGTTAGGAAGAGGTTCAAAATGTTGAGCTTGTCTCCAGGGCAGTCATTCATACGTTTAGGACACCGAACCAACTCTCTGGATCATTATGAAGTGGGAAGTTTAGGTTTGTTCAACAGGCTGCTCACTGAAGAAGGATTTACGCCAAAACTAGTGGTTAGAATTGAAATATCCTAAGATATTTAACCCGGTAGCAGCGACGGGCCAAATCTGTGGCTTTACCGTGTAGCAGCGACGGGCCAAATTTGTGCCATGATATAAACCCTTCCAAAATCGATGATACATAATCTGTTCACAAATGCTTTGACATATATTATGAAATGGTTTGTGTGAGGGGTGATTTTTTCTCATTTTTTCTCGCTTGGAGGGACCATTAAGAAACATGTTCCCCGCTGCTACCGAAATCCGTGTTATTATTATTATTATTATTATTATTATTATTATTTTACCTCTTCGCCTGTAGCGCTGGTAGGCTTTCTTCAGGGGCCTGGCGGTCGGCCCAAGCCCATTAAAAACTTCAGAAAGAAAATAAAGTAAAGCTGTAGAACGATAATTTTAGGATATTTCAGCTAAAGGAAGAGTGAGTTTAGGATTGCTCTATTTTCAAATTCTAGTCAATGAACTGTCGACGGCAGAATTAGGTGAGAGGTGCACAATGCATGCGCAAAAATTGATAAAGTGACAATTAAAGTGGTGGGAAATTCCGAAGACTCAAGCTATATAGGACGGGGACACAACAGCTGGCAATACTGTTGTGTTCATAGACGAAGACTCCAGCTTTGGATTTTAATGCAGAAAATACTATATATTAGGAGTGAACGGAATAGAGATATCTGCCTCTACTCAGCAAACTGTTTCGGCTAGAAAGTGGAAGGGATTCTTAAAAGAGAAATGGTGTTTCACAGAGTGGAAATTAGAATAAAGATCACAAATGCTATAAAAGTTGATGAAGATGAAATTGGAGGAGCTGTTCGAAACACCTCCTTGGACCAATGCCTGAGGTGTGGTGCTACCTGAGAGCGATATCTTAAGAAAACTTGTGATATCTGGCAGCTACTCCGCCGAGAATACGACATTTTGGCTCTTTGTTGAATTACACTTTATGTGCACCAGTGGTCAGTTAAATCAAGGAGGCTAGAAGTAGAGGAGAGACGATGTTGGAGAGGACTAGTGATCTTCAACTCTGATAGAGGGCAGTGCCATGACAAATCATAAGGACAAATTTAAACTCCTTTACGCAAACACTGGACTCAACAGAAGACATAAATATTGGACGATCAACGCCGTTCCGCTACTCCGTTACAATAGGCCTCCTGAAATGATGACCAATCCTTGTGCGTTTACAGCATGAAAATAAATTTAAACCTCAGACTTCCCCTGCCTTTATTCCGTGGAGGAGCCAGACGTTAAGGAATTGCAGTAAGCTTGCATTTTACCAGTAGAATAAACAGGAAAAGAGACTTGTTAGGGTCGATTTATGTCCGGTTTGAATTTTTCACCTTTCTTTTTTTACGTTTTCGCCTGTGGCACCGGTAGACTTCCGTAGTAGGGCCTGATGGTCGGTCCCAGTCCGTTGTGGCGCAGGCAAGTGTTTATAGTGGCGCCATCTTGCATTGGCTCATGCTGCCCTCCCGGAGCTCATCTTTGATCCTAGAATCTAGAGTCCGGGTTGATAGGTGGTCTTCTGGACAGCATGGGGGTGGGTAGTCTTAGGTCACCGGGCGGTGACTGAAAAATTCCAGCTTGTGGCACGGGGTGGGGAGCGAACCCGTGTCGTCCTGGGCGCGGCGCCGTCACGTTATCCACTCAGCCTACGCCTCTATCTCATTTCGTCTTGTTAATCAATTAAGCATCAATATTTAACTTTGCATTTTGCTTTCATGGAATAGACTACTTCTTTACTTCACTTAAATCTGTCACTGGACTTGGGGTGTCTGGTTTCCCATGTCCAGGCCGTTGCTCTGGAGTAAAGTCTTTACGGCTCCACTTGACCTCGCCATGTTAATAGAAATTCCAGTTATGACTCTCGAAGCACTGCACGAGGAGGCGAAGCCATTAGGATGTCATTTCTCCTAGGCCAAATCCAAGGTTGAGGTGCTTGGTGATTTATTGAATGAAATAGTAAAACCTGTGCATGCGTATAACGAGGACACATTGAAATCTTGGAAAATTCCACAGTAGGTCAGAACAATGGTAAGTTTCGTTATAACCTCATACGAACTGGTGGATTGGCTTAGCCTACGGTGCCATGGACTCGCTGCTCTTCACGAACATATAGCGTTGACGAAACATGCAGAAAGACAAAGAGTGGGATCATCAAGTCGAGTGTGCTTCCTGCAATACTCTGTGCCCGTGAGACATGGACATTTGAGGTATCTTTTTTTTTTTTTTACAACAAAAGAGGCAGCTCAAGGGCACACAAAAATAAACAATAATAAAAAAGCCCGCTAATCGCTGCTCCCATAAAAGAATCAGAAGAGGTGGCCAAAAGCAAGGTCAAATTCGGGAGGAGAGGTGTCCTGATACCCTCCCCTTGAAAGAGTTCAAGTCGTAGGCAGGAGAAAATACAGATGAAGGAAGATTGTTCCAGAGTTTACCAGCGTGAGGGATGAAAGAGTGAAGATGCTGGTTAACTCTTGCATAAGGGGTTTGGACAGTATAGGGATGAGCATGAGTAGAAAGTCGTGTGCAGCGGGGCCGCGGGAGGGGGGGAGGCATGAAGTTAGCAAGTTCAGAAGAGCAGTCAGCGTGGAAATTTCGATAGAAGATAGAAAGAGAGGCAACATCGCGGCGGAATTGAAGAGGTAGAAGACTATCAGTAGGAGGAGGAGAGCTGATGAGACGAAGAGCCTTAGCCTCCACTCTGTCCAGAAGAGCTGTGTGGGTGGAGGCCCCCCACACGTGAGATGCATTCTCCATACGAGGGCGGACAAGGCTCCTGTATATGGATAGCAACTGCGCGGGGGAGAAGAACTGGCGGAGACGATACAGAACGCCCAACCTCGAGGAAGCTGATTTAGCGAGAGAGGAGATATGAAGTTTCCAGTTGAGATTTTGAGTTAATCTCGAATTACTTTGTCAAACTGGCAATTACTTCGTGAGACTAGGCCTGCATAGTCCTACACAAACTTGCATAGTCCGTGAACTCTTACTCCGGCTATATGGGCATGTAGCACGCTACACAAAAGTCGATCCTGCTTACCAGGTTCATTCTGTATGAAACAATCTCGATAGGATGAGGTGAAGCCATACAGCTAGTATATTGAGGAGGTCGATAAATCCAACCACTAGGTACTCGGGACTGGAAGGGGGCGCCCATACAGCTAGTATATTGAGGAGGTCGATAAATCCAATCACTAGGTACTTGGGACTGGAAGGGGGCACCCATACAGCTAGTATATTGAGGAGGTCGATAAATCCAATCACTAGGTACTTGGGACTGGAAGGGGGCACCCATACAGCTAGTATATTGAGGAGGTCGATAAATCCAACCACTAGGTACTTGGGACTGGAAGGGGGCACCCATACAGCTAGTATATTGAGGAGGTCGATAAATCCTACCACTAGGTACTTGGGACTGGAAGGGGGCACCCATACAGCTAGTATATTGAGGAGGTCGATAAATCCTACCACTAGGTACTTGGGACTGGAAGGGGGCACCCATACAGCTAGTATATTGAGGAGGTCGATAAATCCTACCACTAGGTACTTGGGACTGGAAGGGGGCGCCCATACAGCTAGTATATTGAGGAGGTCGATAAATCCTACCACTAGGTACTTGGGACTGGAAGGGGGCACCCATACAGCTAGTATATTGAGGAGGTCGATAAATCCTACCACTAGGTACTTGGGACTGGAAGGCGGTCAGCATGGAGACTTGCTCGAAGGGCAAAACTGTATTATAGTCAAGATGGCGCCACTATAAACACTCCCCTGCGCCATAACGGGCTGGGCCGACCATCAGGTCCCACCGCGAAGAAGACTTGGGCCGACCATCAGGCCCCACCGGGAAGAAGCCTACCGGCGCAATAGGCCGCAACGTAAAAAAAAAAAAAAAAAAAAAGGACCCGTTTTTCAGCCCATGTTTTCTTCACCACCTACCTGTTACTGTTATTATTCTTGTTATTATCATTTTTATTATTATTATTATTATTATTATTATTATTATTATTATTATTATTATTATTATTATCATTATTATTATTATTATTATTATTATTATTATTATTATCATTATTATTATTATTATTATTATTATTATTATTATTATTATTATTATTATTATTATTATTATTATTATTATTATTATTATTATTATTATTATTATTATTATTATTATTATTATTATTATTATTATTATTATCATTATTATACACCACCATCATCATCTTAAAACCACCAGCGTCAGGCCACTTCAACACAACTCCCCTGTCCCCTCGCCGTCCAAACATTCCCTCTCAGCCGGTCCAGCAGCCCTGCGGGAGTCACGCGTGAGTCGCGCCAGAGTCGGTCATGACAAATAAAACAGTTCAGGATGACACGACAGTATCAAACTAGTGCAAAAAAAAAAAAATCACCGAAAACACTGAAGGATGCTGGAGTTCTACACGCCGCCCTCATCTTTAAGAAATCAATACCACAGGGCATCACTCCATTAGAATGGAAAATGACGGATGGTACTGTCGCTTTGTGAATGGAAACAACATTGCGTTCACGTATTATATTAGACCATTCAATATAGATGTCTCCTTGTTTATTCTATGAAATATAAGAAAGCTACATTATTTTAAGGATTAGCAAAAATTTCATCTCGTGCTTAGAACTATAATAACCGTATTTGTGTTCCTCTCGTCTGTGGGTGTTACACTCCCACGACGCTGGCTTCACAGAGCTCACCTGTCGGTCGTAACACATTCAGCTTGCAACAATATTTGCATAGAATTGCCAAGTTCATATATATCTGTAAATACATGATTGTAAAGCTCCTTGTTGCCAATACCGACTTCAAGTCCCGTGACAACAGCCATGAGTTTGACATCACCTGATATTTCTTGCAAAGTAAATCACAAGTAACTCACGTGATTAGCGGTTTTTTTTTTTTTTTTTTTTTTTGTACAGTGAAGGAAACGGCTCAAGGCAAAAAAAGGAAACAATAATGAGATAAAAAAAAAGCCCCCTCAACACTGCCCCTATAAAAACGAGTTAAGAGGAGTGGCCAACAGAGAGGTCAATTTCGGGAGGAAAGGCGTCCTGATACTCTACTCTTAAAAGAGTTAAAGTCGGGGGCAGGAGGAAAAAACAGATGGAGGAAGATTCGTCCAGAGTTTAACAGCCTGAGGGATGAGTGAAGATGCTGGTTAACTCTTGCATAAGGGATTTGGACAGTATAGGGATAGGCTTAAGTAGAAAGTCGTGTGCAGCGCGGCTGCGGGAAGGGGGGGAGGTATGCAGTTAGCAAGTTCAGAAGAGCAGTCAGCCTGAAAATATCGATAGAAGATAGAAAGAGAGGCAACATGGTGGTTTCACCGAAATGACCAAGAGTCAATTAAGAAAGCAAGAAGATCACCAGTAGGACGACTTTTGCGGAAACCATACTGGCGATCAGATAGAAGATCTTCCGGATAAGGATTGATTCAACACCTTTAGAAAGACAGGAAAGTAAAGCTATAGGACGGTAGTTTAATGGATTGGAAAGGTCACCCATCTTATGCACAGGCTGTATCTGGTCGTACTTCCAGCAGGAAGGAAAAGTAGGTGTTGAAAGGCAGAGACGAAAGAGTTTGACCAGGCAGGGTGTCAGCAGGGAAGCACAATTTTTAAGGACAATAAGAGGCACTCCATCAGGTCCAAAAGCCTTCTTAGGATTAAGGCCAGAGTGGGCAAAGAAAACATTGCTCTTAAGAATCTTAATAACAGGCACAGTGGAGTCAGAAGTGGGATGAGTAGGAGGAATATGCCCAGAGTCGTTCAGAGTGGAGTTTTTAGAGAAAGTATGAGCTAAGAGTTCAACCTTAGAGATAGATGTGACGGCGGTGATGCCGTCAGAATTAAGGAGAAGAAGGAAAGATGAAGAAGTGAAACTGGAGGAGATATCTATGACTAGATGCCAGAAGTCTCGGGAAGAATTAGAAAATGCAAGGTTGTGGCATATTCTACTGATGAAAGTGTTTTTGGTGAGTCAAAGAATAGATTTGGCACGATTCCGAGCGTAAGTGTAAAGATCATGATTAGCAAGATTGCGAAGGCTCTGGTACCTTTTGTGAGCTGCCTCTCTATCTTTGATAGCACGAGAACAATCGTGAATGAACCAAGGCTTTTTAGCATGAAGGGTAGAGAAAGTACGTGGAATGTGTGCCTCCATTCCAGTGACAATCACCTCTGTGATGCGCTGAGCACACACAGAGGGGTCCCTATCCTGGAAGCAGTAATCATTCCACGGGAAATCAGAAAAGTACATCCTCAGGTCGTCCCACCGAGCTGAAGTAAAATGCCAGAAGCATCGCCTCTTCGGTGGGTCCAGAGGTTGTACAGGAGCGATAGGACAGAATACTGAAATAAGGTTGTGATCGGAGGAACCCAACGGAAAGAACAGTTTAACAGAGTGAGCTGAAGGATTAGAGGTTAGGAAGAGGTCTAGTATGTTGGGCCTGTCTCCAAGACGGTCGGGAATACGTGTAGGGTGTTGAACCAACTGCTCTAGATCATTGAGGAGAGTAAAGTTGTAGGCTTGTTCACCAGGCTGGTCAGTGAAAGAAGATGAAAGCCAAAGCTGGTGGTAAACATTGAAATCTCTTAGCAGGGAGAGTGAGTCAAGATGTGCTCTACTTTGGAGCTCAAGTAGTCAAAGAAATTTACATACTTGGAAAGAGTTAGGTGAGAGATAAACAGCACAGATGTACTTAGTAATAGATTGACAATGAAGTCTTAACCAGATGGTGGAAAATTCAGAAGAAGCAAGGTCGTGGGCACGAGAGCAAGTGATATCGTAGCGTGCGTAGACGCAACATCCACCTTTGGAATGAAAGTTAGGATAGAAATAGTAGGAGGGAACAGAGTAGAGATTGCTGTCGGGAGCCCCGGAGACCTGGGATTCGGTGAGGAAGAGAAAGTGAGGTTTAGAGGAGGAGAGATGGTGTTCCACGGAAGGGAACTAAGAACGAAGACCGCGAATGTTGCAGAAGTTAATTAAGAGAAAGTTCCGAGGGCTATCATGACACCCCTCAGGTCGAAAAACAAAATGGAAGTCCGCTCGGGGGGCATTTGTGGTCCCTACCCAGAAGGGGACTTCGAAGCCATTATTTCGTTAGCAATTGTGAAAAGTTTATAAATCTTCGGGAAATGGTGTGTGTTGCGTGTATGTAGAATGGTGTGGAAAGAATGAGGATCTGTCTTTAGAGAGTATGCTGAACTACTCTCTGGTGTTGATGAGACAATAGGGAAACGGAAAGTGAGGACATGGGAAGGGTCTTTGGGGGGCTTGCAGCACCCTCCTCTCCTCCCGTATATCCTCACCGGGAGTGGCTTACGCCTGTTTCTACCTACTCCCTTTAGTGTGAACATGTCCGCTTGGAGTAGTAAACAGTGTGCAAGTCATTGAATATCATTTTGAAGGAAGAAACAAGAAAGAATGATATCTTTGAGATACTTGATTGTTTTTGTAGCAAAGGAAATTTGACATTCTGGGAGTTTTCTTGTTGATGGAAACGGAGCTTGAAGGTTCGGTTTGGCTCAAAGGAGCAAACTTTTTGTGTGCATGCTTAGCAAGGGATTTTTTTTTTTACAGAGATAAAATCATTCTATGAAGAACAGTCATGAAACAATGTTTTTAGGTCTTAAATCCTAAGTAGCTGTAATAAATCAAGGCGTCGTAGGTGTAATGGTGGGAAGCTTCTCATGTATTCGTGAACCACCGTCGTCTGACGCATAACTGACAGGGGGACAGAAGTGCCATGTCCGCCTCACATCTCACGGTGTCTAACGGACACTATCAAAACGCAATTAACAAGTCGTGAGAACTTCCTCCTACGAGAGGGCGGAAAGGTGCATCAAGAACAAAGAAAATAGCAAATAGTTTGTGAATAGCGCTCATTCATATTGATGAGATGCCGTGGAATGGCCTCCAGACAGTGCAAGTAAAAAATAAAGCTGAAGGAAGCTTCCGAGCTGATCTGAAGGAGCCTGGCGAGGAATGGAGGCACCAGGGCCGGAAGGGGCCGCTCCACCACCGCTCATCATCCACCCAACTCCGGCCATTAGCCCCAATCAGTCACCGCTCAGGGAAAGTAAGTGCAACTCGAGTGATTAGTAGTGAATAAATTTGATGATAAACTCTGCTCTCCTAGAATGTTCCGACTTTCTCTCTTCAATCGCTCATTAGCTCCCTATTAACTCTCAGTCGACGAGAGTCTCCTCGTGGACCCTCCAAGGACACTCTCCGTTGGTAGTCTCTAATTAATGCATACTTTGGAACGTGAGGCTCATTACCATACTCCCCGTCTCTAGCCGTGGCGGTCTGTGTCTGTCTGTGTCTTGCTGGGTCTCTGTCTGTTTCCGTCTGTTTCTGTCCGCCTTTCTCTGTCTGTGTCTGCCTCTCTCTCTCTCTCTCTCTCTCTCTCTCTCTCTCTCTCTCTCTCTCTCTCTCTCTCTCTCTCTCTCTCTCTCTCTCTCTCTCTCTCTCTCTCTCTCTCTCTCTCTCTCTCTCTCTCTCTCTCTCTCTCTCTCTCTCTCTCTCTCTCTCTCTCTCTCTCTCTCTCTCTCTCTCTCTCTCTCGAGTAAATACTGTAAAAAATAATCTAAATATATCCGTCACCTACAGACCTCTGGGTCAATCACTCGAAGATGATGTGGAAATGTAGTGTTTTACGACAATCACTTAAAAACAGCGACTCATAAATATTGGGAGATTTTAATCTCTCTCATATCGACTGGGTGACACTGTCGGGTACAGAAGGCGAGTCACATAGAATGATCGAGTTTTTAGAGAATAATTACCAGAATAATTACCTAAATCAAATAGATACTGAGCCAACTCGAAAAAAATGACATACTAGACCTTGTTATAGCAACGCAAGATAATCTTTTAGAGCCGGTGGCTTAGTAGTGGTTAGCGTGCCGGCGCCGTGTCCAGCAGCTCCAGGAGGGACGCGGGCTCGAATCCTGGCTGCCGAACAGCTGGGATTTTTCAGTCACCGCCGAGTGACCTAAGACTACCCACATGCTGCCCTCAAGACCACCTATCAACCCGGACTCTAGATTACCTCTCCAAAGAGAGCCTCAAAGATGAGCTCCGGGGGGCAGCATGAGCCAAAATAAGATGGCGCCACTATAAACACTCGCGTGCGCCAGAGGCTGGGCCGACCATCAGCCCTCACCAGGGAAAAAGTCTAGCGGCGCAATAGGCCACTACGTAATAAACAAACAAAAATAATCTAGTCAGTAATGTTACGGAAGGAGAACACCTCGGTTCTTGCAATCATAAATTAGAGCGCGTCGACATTAGAGCTCAAACAACAGTAACTGAAAATAAAGTAAAGGTGCCCAATTTCAAAAGAGCAAATTTCGTAGGAATCCGACAAAAACTAACAGAAATACAACTATCAGATTATTGCAATGCATAGGAAGCCTGGCTAAACTTTAAAAATCATTTACTCACTCAGCAGAACACATTTGTCCCGTTTTGCAAGAAGCGAAGTAACGGTAATAAAAGTCCACCTTAGTTTAATAACGATATTAAACATTCGGTTAGGGAGAGAAAATTGTCTTACAGGCTGAAGACAGAGCAAAACACGCCCGAAAACATTAGACATTATCATGAAGCCAGGCGGCGAGTAAAAAGATTAGTATGTCAGGCAAAGCGTAAATAGGCATAAAACATTGCAGCCAACTGTAAAAATAATCCGAAATCCTTCTTCAGTTATTAAACAACAGGAAGGCGATCAGAAGTGGAATTGGACCTCTAGCTAACAGTGACGGTAAATTAGTGACTGTCAGCCAACACGTTACGAACTTGTTAAACAATTATTTTTCCTCGGTATTAAATACTAGCAGTCTTCCCACCAATACCATTATTCAACATCACCCTCCCCACAGGAATTACGGGATTCCAGACTGAAGGCTGCAGAACGCTTGACCTCAGATCTAGCTCTTATTTCCGATTGGGACAAAAGGAACCTGGTGTCCTTTAATGTCTAAAACACTGAATATCTCCCCATATCAACTCGACACAATCTTCCAAACATCTCAGCTGTCACCTTTTTCTACACTAAGCATTCTCGGTCTATCCTTAACTAAAAATCTTAACGGGAAACTTCACATCTCTTCTCTCGCTAAATCAGCTTCCTCGAGGTTGGGCGTTATGTATCGTCTACGCCAGTTCTTCTCCCTCGCACAGATGCTGTCCCTATACAGGGGCCTTGTCCGTCCTCGTATGGAGTATGCATCTCATGTGTGGGGGGGCACCACCCACACATCTCTACTAGTCAGAGTGGAGTCAAAGGCTTTTCGTCTCATCAACTCTCCTCCTTTTACTATAGCATTTTTCTACCTCTTAAATTCCACTGCAATGATGCATCTCTTTCTATCTTCTATCGATATTTTGCTGCTGACTGCTCTTCTGAACTTGCTTAGAGCATGCCTCCCCCCCTTCCGCGGCCCAGCTGCACTCGACTATATACTCTAGCTCATCCATATACTGTCCAAACTTCTTATGCAAGAGTTAACTGGCATCTTCATTCTTTTATCCCCTTCACTGGTAAACCCTTGGAACAGCCTTCCTTCATCTGTATTTCCTCCTGCCTATGACTTGACCTCTTTCATGAGGAGAGTATCAGGACACCTCTCTTCCCGAAATTGACCTCTCTTTCGGCCACTCTACTTTTGTTTTTGTTTTAAGAGCAGCATTTAGCGGGCTTTTTTCTACACTTCTTTTGTATGCCCTTGAGCTGCTTCCTCTCCTGTAAAAAAAATATTAAAAAAAACACCATGGACGACAAAAGTACTAACGTAAATCTCGTTCATGCATTGCCTGACTTTAAAATAACTACCGATGAAGTCCTAAATGCTCTCCAATCCCTTAAACCAAATAAAAGTGCTGGACCCGACAATGTATATCCTATACTACTTAAGAAACAAAGAGCGAAGTACTCTCCTCTCTCACAACCGTATTCAATATGTCCTTGCGACAAAACATCGTCCCCTCGGATTTTCTTTTATGGCAGAAGAAATAGCTCAAGGGCAAAAAAAAGGGAAACAATAATGAAAAAATGCCCACTATTCGCCGCTCCTATAAAAAGCTCAAAGGAGTGGCCGAAAGAGAGGTCAATTTCGAGAGGAGAGGTGTCCTGATACCTTGCTCTTGAAAGAGTTCAAGTCGTAGGCAGGAGGAAATACAGATGAAGGAAGGTTGTTCCAGAGTTTACTTGCGTGAGGGATGAAAGAGTGAAGATGCTGGTTAACTCGTGCGTAAGGGATCTGAACAGTAAAGGGATGAGCTTGAGTAGAAAGAGGTGTGCGGCGAGGCCGCGAGAGGTGGCGAGGCATGCAGTTAGCAAGTTCAAAAGAGCAGTTAGCATGAAAATATCGATAGAAGATAGAAAGAGAGGCAACATGGCGGAGGAATTTAAGAGGTAGAAGATTATCAGTAAGAGGAGGAGAGCTTATGAGACGAAGAGCCTTAGACTCCACTCTGTCCAGGAGAGCTGTGTGAGTGTAGCCCCCCACACGTGAGATGCATACTCCATACGAGGGCGGACGAGGCCCCTGTATATGGATAGCAACTGTGCGGGGAAGAAGAACTGGCGAAGACGATACAGAACGCCCAACCTCGAGGAAGCTGATTTAGTGAGAGAGGAGATGTGAAGTTTCCAGTTCAGATTTTGAGTTAGGGATAGACCGAGGATGTTTAGTGTTGAAGAAGGTGACAGCTGAGTGTTGTTGAAGAATAGGGGATAGGTGTTTGGAAGATTGTGTCGAGTTGATAGGTGGAGAAATTGGGTTTTTGAGGCACTGAAGGACACAAGCTTCCTTTTACCCCAATCGGAAATAATAGTAAGGTCTGAGGTTAAGCGTTCTGCAGCCTCCTGTCTGGAGTCTTGTAATTCCTGTTGAGAGAGTTTTCTGTTGAAAAAATTGAATAATGTAGAGTGGAGTCGTCAGCGTATGAGTTGAAAGGACAGTTTGTTATGGAAAGATCATTGATGAATAACAGGAAGAGAGTGGGTGATAGGGCTGAGCCCTGTGAAACACCACTGTTGATAGGTTTAGGGGAAGAACAGTGACCGTCTACCACAGCAGAAATAGTACGGCCAGAAAAGAAACTAGAGATAAAGGAACAGAGAGAAGGATAGAATCCGAAAGAGGGCAGTTTAGAAAGCAAAGAGTTATGCCAAACTTTATCGAAGGCTTTCGATATGTCTAGCACAACTGATAAAGTTTCACTGGAACGGCTAAGAGAGGATGAGCAAGAGTTAGTTAAGAGAGCAAGAAGATCTCCAGTAGAACGCCCCTTGCGGAACCCATACTGGCGATCAGATAGAAGGTCAGAAGTGGAAAGGTGCTTTTGAATCTTCCAGTTAAGTATTGGTTCAAAAGCTTTAGATAGACAGAAAAGTAAAGCTATAGGGCGGTAGTTTGAGAGATTGGAACGGTCACCCTTCATAGGCACAGGTTGTATGATGGTGTACTTCCAGCAGGAAGGAAAGGTAGATGATGACAGGCAGAGGCGAAAGAGTTTGACCAGGTAGGGTGTCAGCACGGAAGCACAGTTTTTAAGGACAATAGGAGGCACTCCATCAGGTCCACAAGCCTTCTGAGAGTTGAGGCCAGAGAGGGCATAGAAAACATCATTCTTAAGAATCTTAATAACAGGCATAAAGGAGTCAGATGGGGGATGAGTAGGAGGAATATTGGATTGGATTGGAAAATGGCTAACGTAACACTGATTTTTAAGAAAGGAGATAAAAAAAATACCAGGTAATTACAAGTCCATTGGTCTAACTTCTGCTATTGGTAAGCTACTCGAGAGCATAATTAGAGACACAATTGTGAGGTACGTTGAAACCCACTCATTAATTAAAGATTCGGAACATGGTTTCCGTAACAAGAGATCCTGCCTATCAAACCTATTGACCTTTTATAACGACCTCTTCTCATTTTGTGACGTAACCAAATCACCGGACATAGTCTGTCTTGATTTCCAGCAAGCGTTTTATAAAGTCCCACATCATAAATTACTTTAGAAATCAAAGCAACTAGGTATTGACGGTCAAGTACAC